>NW_025110176.1:99590-132573 GCF_011392965.1 Frieseomelitta varia | reverse complement strand
TTTATTTTTATAATTTTAAATTTATAATATATATAATATTATTAATATTTATATATTTATTTTATTATATTTTTATATTATGTATTATATTTTTATATTTATGTATTATAATATTTTATTTTTATAATTTTAAATTTATAATATATATATATATATATTATATATACAATATTATTAATATTTATATATGTATTTTATTTTATTATTATATTTTTATATCATATTTATCTGTTATATTTAAAAATAACTAAAATTATAACTACAGATTAATCATAATGACCGATACTATCACTCATTATCATTGCCTATACGTATATAGCATCTGGATCTTTTTTACGATTCAGTTCGGCGATGATTGCTTTTGTCGGTTGAGTTTTTTGCCCATGGTAATATGTTTTCACAACGTTAAATGTCCATTTTTAAAATCGCTAGCTCGTTTTTCCACATTATCTTTATATAATGCTTCAACCAAAATTTCCAGAAGTATCTTTCTTTTTGACCTCGTGGAATTATTTCTTTCGCTACGTTCAAGTTCTGGGTCTACGGTGACCTGGTGTCGGCTACGCGAGGGTTAGTCGTGTATAGTAGCGTTTATTCGACAATTTGCTTTATTAGACTTGCGTTTATTTTTTGGATTTTAATGTAACTCGATAACTCGTTTGTCTCTGTTGAATAATTCTGTTTGTTTCGCGAATTTTTATAAATTTACAGTGACTTTGCTTTATACCTAGAACAATAGTTGTTGCTAACATTGAAATTGAATTTTATCAAAATAGTATGAGGTTATTACATTTATTTCACATCCATCCTGAGTATGGAAATTTATAACGAACGAAACAAATATTTTATGTTGTTATATTGAATACAACTCTAAATATGTATAATAGATGTATAGTATATGTATAATAGAATCGTGCAATCGGTTATTGAGATATTATCGACACATTTTCATGGGGTTGACTTTCGTGTACTTCATTTGATCCAGCCATTTGTTTTATCGGACATGTGTTTATTTTTTGGATTCTGACGTACTGAACTCGACGTTTATTTCTGTCGGATTATTACATTCGTTTTAAAAATATTTTCATATACAATGAAAATATTTTATACTCTTCTAACGTAAAATTAAAAATTAAATTTTAATATTTTATTAAATTAATATTATTAATATTGTAATATTAATTAACATTATTTATCAAATTAATAAAATTAATAAATATTAAATTTATTAATTTAAAATTTTTATAAAATTTAAAATATAAAATTAATAAATATTAAATTTATTAGTTTAAAATATAAAATTTTTATAAAATATTAAATTTATTAATTTTATTAGAATTCAATTTTTAATTCAAATGTTAGCTGTTACGTGCATTTATTTTATGCATATCGTACAGCTATTTTAAGCACAAAAGTTTAAGCAATGAAGAACGCAAATAATTGTAGACGTAATGAAAAGTGAAGAACATTTTACAAATGCTTGCAATAAATGTTCTGCAACTTTCTTCTACATTTGTCAGATTGGTTTGACAATTTTGTACCCGCGTATGCACGACAGTCGTGTCTCATTACGATGCTAATGAAATTTCAACAAGTTTCTTGGCTCAGACATAATGTATTTATAAGAGACCTCGTTGTTTTCGCAAGTGATCGCATTACATGTTTCAACTCGAGAAATCTCGAGAACGAAATGTTCGCTGTTTCATTTCCAACGCAGTAACTTTGCCTGTAAAAAAAGAACGTGCAGTAACTTTGAAAAAGAAAATCGACTTTGAGCCACGATAACTTAGTGAACAGTGATTATTATTACCCCAAAATAAGTCGTTTCAAAGGCTAGAACCTTTTGTATCTTATTTCTAATACTATTTAAAACAAAAACAAAAAAATCGATTTTTTTGAAAATTTCAAACTATCCTCACCCCTTAAAGAATAGTTGTTTCAATTACTTTGATGGCCGCGCGAAGCAGAGGGAAGGAATTATAAATGCAATTTAAGCGATAAAACGCGACCACCGGCGCGAGGAAATTTTAAGTGAAATTGATTAATGCCCGTATTTTATGAAATTACCTATCTAAATAATTAATAGCACGTTTGCCGAAAGTTGGCTAACACGCGTCACTCTCGCCCGCTATTAATCGCGCTGAAAATTTTTCGTTATTCTTACGATTCGTTTAATCTGAAAAGCAAAAGATCTCGCGAAACAAAAGAGGAACGAACGTAATTAAGTTGGCAGGAAAATTTCCGTCTTGGATTATACGGATTAGAGATATTAACATTAGCTTGCAAGTTCAATTATCTTTCATTTGTTCAATCATCTTTCATTTGATTTAATCTCGGAGCAAGGATTTTTTTTTTTGAAATAAAAAAAAAAAAAAAGAACAAAATAAAGAACGAATTAATATCAGAAGATTTTAAATATTAGAATAATTCGGAAATTTCTGTGATCTAATCGATCGAGACTGGATCTCGGCTTGTTCGTTGAGAAACTACAATAATCTGATACATTGTAGTTTAAAAGGTTCGAGCGCGGAAAAATTGGCTAGAACGGATTCAGGTCATCGGATTAAAGGGGAAAAGGGGAAAGGTTTTTCTAAATATTCACCGATTCTACGATATCCATGACCTTTTTTCTCGTTGTAACAGAAGAATACGCGATCGTAAATTCTTGTTACGCAATTAATCGTTGCAAATTTTCTGTGATTTCATTGTCATTCGCACACAACTCAGATCACATTTATGAGAAACTGGACGTTTGCAAGAATGCAAAGTATAACGCGACGCAGAAATATATAGGGGAGAATCGTGCATAGTAATGTCATAAAAGAGAAATAATTTCCCTCCTTACATTGGGGATAATTTGTAATGTAAATTAATAGACTACATGGTATATATATTTATACAAAGAAAATATTTGGTATTATTTATTGTTCTTAACTAGTCTAAGTGTACGATAGATCTGAAAGTAACAATTCTACCTTAAAATATGTAAAATTGGATGATCTAAGATGGAACCCTATAATTCGATTTTCTAGGAAAAAATGAATTCGAAAAAAATGAAAACTTAATATTTCCTTCACGATGGATGTTCTTTGGAAGTTTGTTTTAGGCTTCCTCCACGTCAGAAATTCACTTCTTGAATAACATAATAAGAATTATGATTTTAGAGATGCTTAGATGGGACATGAAAATTGGTAACTGATATTTATTATTACATATATATATATATATATACACACACACACACAGTTGATACAATTTAATTATAAAATATTAAGTAATAAATATATAAATATAAAATTGTAATCCTGTGGGAAACAATAAAAACTTATCTATCTATCTATCTAAATATATAAATATAAATATATAGAAATATATATACATATATAAATGTAAATATATACAAATATGTAAATATAAATATATAAATATAAAATTATATCCTGTGGGAAACAATAAAAACTTATCTATCTATCTATCTAAATATATAAATATAAATATATATATACATATATAAATATAAATATAAATATATATAAATATAAATATATAAATATAAATATATATAATAATAAATTAAATCATAAAGTATAAAATTAAATCACCAGTCGTTTAAACTTAAAAATCCACAAAAACTCGAACGAATCGCGACCGCAACCGCGAGAAAGGGGCAATACCATTTTAATTCTTCGCGTGGATTGTCGATCTGGAATGTAAAGTGCAGTTGCTTCGTTTTCCATAAATTTTACAATCGCGCTTTGTACAATTGGAATTGTTTGGCGTGAACGTTAAGACCCGTAGCGAATATGTTCACCAGGTGGATTTTGTCTCTCGGCAGAAACTACCTTTTTAAAGCCGCCATCAATGTCGCGTCGCGTCGCGTCGGTGAAAGTCGAGCTTGAAACGGCGAACATCCCCCATTGTATCGAATTTAATTAAATCGTTAAGCAACCGCGACGTTCACTCGTTTCTACGTTTTTTCCCTCCCTCCCCTTGTTATCTCTTTCTCACCGCGACAGAAAACAATACAAGAGGGAAAGAGAGAAAGAGAGAGTTTCCTGTTCCTCGTCGTGTATCAGTCCCCTTTTATATTCGATTCCACTTTGTTCTAAATCGCGCGAATCGTCCCACGCAATCGAAAGAGAGTTCACGAACTCCTCTCTCTCCGCTATGAATAAATATTGATACACGGTGAATAAATGTCGTTCGTAAATAAATGGATGAACAAGAAAAAAAAAAAAAAAAGAAGAAAGAAAAAAGAGGAACAGAACTGTGTTTCGATCGGGAGCGTATAGTGTATAAAAGAATATACGCACGAGGGTGATTGAGAGTTGAAATTGAAATCTTCGAAAGGGAGGTTTTCAAAGGGGGATATTCAACTCTCGACTACTATTGTTAGAAATTACAGGGAGTTATAGTTAATTTAGGATTACGCTGTTTCAAGTGTGGAATTTTTCGTTTCGTCGAGTTTTAGCCAGAGTATGTAAAATCATAGTAATTACAGTCATTTTTTTGTAATTATCTATAACCCAACGATACTAAGACAGACTACATTTGAAGAAAATTTCATTTTTCAGTAAAAGAATTTGATAAAAAAGAATAATTAAAACTTGCGCTGCGATTGTCTCGAAATGAGATTAAAGAGTTTGTTTGTTATACAATCTATGCTCAATTTATGTACCGGAAGAAGAGATAAAACTTTTTCCATTCGAAACTTTTATTTTCATATATACATCATCTGATATCGTAAATTTGTATTAAATACTGTATACCGTTCTATAAATATAACAAACTATAAATATTGCAAATACTAAATATTTTACAAATATAACATACTATAAGTATTATATATATTATAAATATTACAAATACTATAAATATTGCAAATACTAAATATTTTATAAATATAACATACTATAAGTATTATATATAATATTATAAATATTGCAAATACTAAATATTCTGTAAATATAACATACTGTAAATGTTATATATAATATTACAAATACTAGATATTCTATAAATATAACATACTATAAATATTATATATAATATTATAAATATTGCAAATACTAAATATTCTATAGATATAACATACTATAAATGTTATATATAATATTATAAATATTGCAAATACTAAATATTCTATAAATATAACATACTATAAATGTTATATATAATATTATGGATATTACAAATACTAGATGTTTTACACTGAGAAAAGCAAAAAATAATAGGAAGAGTTAATTACACGTATATCAAAACCGCGATTCTATTGATCAAACAGTTTGGACTTCACTTGCGTTTGTTTGTTATGAAAGAAAGTTACGAATGGAAACCGGGAGAAAGCGTAGAATTGTTGCTTTTTGATTGATATTTGCGTGTATGGAAGCCGCAACAAAACTCATTGTGTATACGTGCAATAGCACAAACATCGCGAATAACTCGGCGAATAATTGAAGTGGAAGCTATACATCCATCTTCGGGTTATGCTTGTTCGAGAGTAAAAACGGGCATAAAAATTGTGTAATTGTGCCGGAGAGAGAAGAATCAAAGCTTCAAGAAACACACCCCTTTCGATCGGGCACTGACGTTCCCAACTATTCGAGAACGACGTTTGACGCCTCAAGAAATAGAAACTGCCGTTGCATTTTGTTCGAAACACGTTGTACGATATCAAAACATTTCATTCACGGATCAGTTCACGTCAAACATGAGCGACGTGCAAAAATACGAGAGAAAAGGATTTTTTTGAAATTATTTATATTTAGAGATAGATTAAAACCCAATGGAACTAATCTTTTAGATTATAAATAAATACGATATTACGAAAAATCGGATGACCTGAATTGTCTGTTGAATCTTTCGGTGTCGAGATTTTATTTTTAACTTTCCAGTTGTTCGTTAATTTCGTACGATATTAATTAATTATTATCGTTCGCGATCGATAACTGTTATCGTCGGTTCTCAGGTCTTGTATTACCGTGACCGTCGTTTAGCTTTCATCATTTATCTTTGCTCATCGATTCGATATCGAATGATTCGATATTCACTTTGTAATCCGGATTTAAAATTCACGATACGAGTTCTTGGAGAGAGCCCACTTTCGTGGGAAGCTCTCTCAGGGTCTTGACTCTCAATTTCTGATCCTGAATTCGAAATTAGCTCTGTCATAGGAAATGCATCCTTCATCCCTTCATTTACATAAGGTCCTTTATCTTCCTTTCTCATTCTCTGTCTCTTCCTCGTTCGTTCCTCAAATGATTTACAAATGAATCAGAAATAATCTAATTCATCAATATTGTCGCTTAGTGAATCACCGTAAATCATTCTGGCGCGTAAAACTTTAATTTATTAAAAATTTATTATATATATTAAAAATTTAATATATTATATATGTAATTTATTATATTATATGTATTAAAAATTTAATATATTATATATGTTAAAAATTTATTATATATGTATTATATATATTAAAAATTTATCGGAAAATAGGAAAGAATAAAGTTAAAAACACTTTTTCGTATCGTGTCACTTTTAAAGAGAATATGACTCGTACGAAATTCATACCGATCAGTTTCAGCAAGACTAATCGTCTAGTTCCCGACGAGTTAGCTATTAATCACGTACAAAGTAGGGCATATAAATGTCGCGAGCTGTTCTGCTTCTCTTTCGTCTTTCATAAATCGTATAATTAGGTTAATTAAATAATTTTGCAAATTGACGTGTGTCTTTACGACGTATCTCCATTAATGCTCGCATTCGTTTAATTAGTATCGAGTAACTGAAAGGCGCAGAAATTTTCTTCGAATTAAAATATCATTCACCACTTTGTCAAATTACGAATGTTCACGTATGTAACAGATTTATCAAAATTTCCCAACTTTCGCGTAACTTACAAGTGGATCTCAATTATATTATTATAATATTTGTGTTCGAATGTAGAGTTTTCACAAACAGATATTCGAGAAAGTGTATTAACATTTACTTGAGAAAATCGTCAAGAAGTTACAATCTTAAAAAAATATGGTTTTTCAAACATATTATTTAGACAAATGAGTTTTTTTTGTAAAATGTTTGAAAAACACTAATTTCATCGATTTACGCAAAAACTGTGATT
Source organism: Frieseomelitta varia (assembly GCF_011392965.1). Taxonomy (NCBI): domain Eukaryota; kingdom Metazoa; phylum Arthropoda; class Insecta; order Hymenoptera; family Apidae; genus Frieseomelitta; species Frieseomelitta varia. The sequence continues at coordinate 125,453 of NW_025110176.1, read as the reverse complement.
TCTTCAGTAATTTCATTATCAACAGATATTTGACAAAACAAATAGGATACCGGATCTCTAATTTTGAGTTTTAGTTGTCAACGATTGTCGATAAAAGAAACAAAAAAAGTACCAGTTAAATATTCTTCCGTAAGCTACATTTATTTGGGAAATTTCGTTAAAAATCGGTTAGTGCAACAAGCAAGATCCGCGTTCGCTGTCATTCCTCCAGGGAAGCAGAGGCTCGCGAGGCCTCTAAAAAATTGAAGGATCCGAGAAAGGCAGATTCGATCAATTTCCAGCTTCCGGCTGGCCGAGCAACGTTGAACGAGAACTCGTCAGACGTTTTGTTCGAAAAATTCGCATGTGAAAGTTGTTCGTGTGCCAGCAGGCCGGTTAAAAACCTCGCACAAATTCAAAGGCACGAAACGCAAGCCAATTTTCACAACCTTTGCCTTTGGCCTTCGGCGAGGCTGAAGAAGAAAGCCGCGGCGAAACGTTTTTCCCTTTCTAAGCGTTTTACGCATTCACCACGTCGTCGTGGTGTAATTTGAATTCCCCGTCGGAAAGAAATCCACCTTGCGTGCGCCTCGACGTCCACGGGAAAAGGAACCTATAGCGACGTCACGTCGGAAAATAGGAATAATAGCCCCCGTGGCAAAGCCTTAAAATCGCCCTCTTCCTTTTCCAGCCCTTGCAATCGATAATGCTCTTACCTTGGTATAAAGATACCGCACCGATCGTAAAACGACTGTCCGCCGTTTTTCCTCTGAAGAGCGAGTCGTCTCTCTCTCTCTCTCTTTCTCTCACTCTGTTTTCTAACCTCTTAGCCGTGAACATACGAGTGTACTGTGTACGAAGAAACGGCCATTTTCTTTTCTTTTTTTCTTTTTTTTTTTTTTTTTGTAACGACGAGAAAAGTAATCGCAATTTTTGTGCAAGATAAACAGTTGCATTTGCAAGTCTTAGACATTTTAGAGACTAGAACTTGACTGGTACTTTTTACATCGTTTCTAAATATTTCCTTTCTGTTAATATTAATTATCGTTACTTCTATTAATATTAAAACGTCTGATGTTATTGTTCATCAATTAATTAATATTAATTGAGTTAATAAAGTTATTGACCTTTCAAACAGAAGCCTGCAATTTAACCCACTGCGGACCATAACGAGTGACCGAGCCAGTATACAATAAAATCGTATACATTTCGAACGTGAAGGCGTTCGTAATTAGGAAAGAGAATTTGCAGAAGCAAACAAGCTGCGGAAATAAATCACTGTCAGATTCAAGAAGACAGTGAGCGGTCCAATCGCGAATCGTTTCCGTTTTAAGCTCGGACGTAAGAAATGAAATCCGCTGGGAAAGTGTTTCGTAGAAAGCCGCCTTCTTCTTTTACGAGAAGGAAAGATGTTGCGCATTTATCGTAATCCCGTCGATCATTGTTTTCCCCGTCCGAAAGAGGCATTAACCTAGTGACTTTTTGTCGAACCGTAGCGATGAATTACCGTGTGACAATTCAGAAGCAAAAAAAAAGAAACGAGATCAGAATCCTTTAACCCGTTGCGCTTGGCAACTGGTTCGCGGACCGTAACGAGTGACCGAACCGTGTAAAATGAAATCGTCGCTTTCTTTCTTCTTTTCAACTCGTCGGTGTGATATCACTGGATAGAGGTTATTAAGAAGTAATAAACTTATCATTCGTTTTGCCCGGGTTGCATTTAAATATACTCAAAATTGAGAAAATGTTGCAATTTTGGGGCAAAAAGTTCTCGACGTGCGTAGCGCTAGAGATTAATTCAATTTTATATACTCCATGCTTGACGAGCGTAGTCGTCGTCGCTTCGTTCTAGCGACACAATGATAGACTTTTGAAAGCGATACCACGGCCTTAAAAGAGCTTTTTCTCAGCTGTGCAAAAATGACAGGAAGCACGAACCCTTCGCGGGTACGTGCATACGTCAAATCTCGATTTACACGCGCTGAAATCAAACGAGGTGGTATCGTACGTACATACGTATGTATGTATGTACATACATTGACGTGCCGTGAAACGACGAGTTATATCGGGCCACGTTCGATCCACGAAACTACATAACTACGTGTTTTCACCGTTGAGCGCGCTATTGACCATCCGTGATTGAAACGTTAACGCTTTATCTTTTTTTTTTTTTTTTTTTTTTTTTCTTCTACGAAAAAATATTTTCGTTTTCTTTATATACATGCATATAGATTGGATTCACGTCCGTGTCTGTGAAATTGAATTTTCGCTCATTTTTCCGCGACGACCATTCTTCTCGGGGATGATGTACGATTGTTGTAACAAGGTTATTACGATTGTAACGAGCGTTTCTGGTACGTTCAGCTGTTCTGTTCTTATTTTGGGGGCATGTTTTTCTAGTTTGAAGTTCTTCACGTTCGTGTGATTCTTGGTACGGTTTGTTAAATCCATCGGATCGTAGAAACGTTCGTATCGTGGCGGTTGATGGATTTTTTTGAAATTTCCATTTTGATGTATCACAACAAATTGCTGTTCCGAGGAAAATGAGAATTTTTTTGTGGTTTGTGATTCTTGGTATTCGTACGCTCTTCGGTTTGATAAATCGACCATGTTCTGGCAGTTGTTGGATTTTTAGAGATTTGTTTAGATTTACAAATGTAAATCTAATATAATATAATAATTTATAAATATTTTCTTTTTTTAGATTCTAGAAATTTCCATTTACGAGTTAATATTTTTCAATAAAGAATATATCGTTCAGAAATTGTGTATTTAAATACAATGCAAAGCATATATTGTTAAACATACTAATCTTTTGAAGCGAATAATTTTCTACGACTCTCTGTGTGTCTATCTCACGAAAATATTCGAACATTTATGAATATATTACTCGTGTGTTACAGAAAATTTTGAAATTCCATTAATACAATTCCCTAGAATGGTTTCAAACATCACTAGTACAATCATACTGCAGATTTTCATGCAACACTCGTATTTTTGACAGTATAATAAAAACGAACAAATTCCGTGAATCAAATAGTATAATATTGTTATAATACTCGAATTTTTATAATGAGAGACAATTACAGTGACAAATTAAACGTTACACTGTTACAATTTTTTCGGAACGAAGAATTTCTTTTCCTAAAAGTTATAATATTCGATCGGCGAGTTAATTTTCTAAAAATTATATAATATTAACGCGATGAATTTCAGTTTCTCTTCTTCGACGTTCGAAATCACATCCGAGTTAAATGCCACGATTAAAATCTTTTGCACAAATTACAATTAATCTCGACGGTAAATTTCAGTAACGCTGCAATAAATTTCTCGCCGCCGGGTCACATTTTTTGCAATTTATTTTCATTCAACGTGCCCGAACCTCAAACGTAAACTTAAATTCGTTTAGTTTTACTTTTTTACCCTCTCGTTTGCATATTATTCAAATATATTGCATACCGTCTAAACGATGGAGACATTCCATGTTTTCTGACCCCAGATTTAAATTTCACTCTGAAGAAGTGCTTGCACATCTCGAATGAATTTCTTTTATCAATTATAAATAATGAGAAATATATTAACCTTATTCGCCTTTGGCACAAAGGGCATATTTCAGTACGTTTCGCGGACTGTATCGAATAAAAAAAAAAAAAAAGAAAAAGGAAGCAAGTGGAGGAAAGATTGAAACAGGATTCAAGATTCATTAGAATTTCACAGAGGAAACATTGTTGCGCAAGAAAGCGTAAAAGAACGTTTTCAACGTTCGTTCGTGTTGTTGTTTTCTGCAAGGATTTATGCTTGCGCTTCTTTCTAAAAACGCGTATCAAGTTAAACGGTTTCCATCGCTTCAAAAATTATTCTTGACGTTTTAATTTAACTTTTTATTTCGCTCCAAAGTTCATCTCGAACAAAAATCATCCCCCTCTTCCAAAAAAAAAAAAAAAAAAAGAACGAGATAATGAATTTTATTTTTTACGATAGAATGACTTTTCGAAAGAATCTGGGTACTTCTTCTTAACCTTCGGAAGAATTAGAAAAATTTTCGAAATTCGAATAACGATCAGTTCACAAAAGTGAAGTACTTTCGTACTTTCGTCATCATACTTGAGATGACGATATAATTTAATATAATTCTATGCAAAATGCAACTTTGATTTGAAATTTAATGTTTTTTTTTTTTTTGTTTTTCTCAAAGATGGGAAGAGATTTTTCAATACAGTTCAAAGTATACAATAAAGTTCAGTATACAGTATACAATTCAAGTATGATTTTTTTTATGTATATAACTTTCATTCACGTTCTCGTTTACACAGTGACTCTTCGTCTCAATTGCCTCAACAAGTACAGTCCAGGGGAAAATTTATGTTCCTCGGCTCTTTTCCTCTACCTGCCATGCAAATCGCACGTATAAAAAAAAAATCGAGTCTTGATTAATAAAAGAAATACCACGTGGACAAAAAAATTTAAATTCTCGCAAGTAAATCAAGACTCTTCTTCGAGGAAGTGATCTCTTTAAAATCGATTTTCAAACATGATTTAAAAAAACAAAAGGAAAACATACCCGTGTTTGCGAAGCTTCTGTTACGTTTACATAAGGAAAAATTATTTCAATTGAGTTCAAAACAGTGTTGCGTGAAAAAATATCCAAGATGGTCGTTCTGCCTTCTTCACTAAGATACAAAAGTTGCACGATTCTCGTAAAAAGCTCGCATTTCTCTCTTCTCCACTCTCCATTTACAATTTGTCACATAGTCCATATCTTTCCAAGAAAAAGAACAAAAATGGTTGGTTGCAAAATAAAGCATTTGCGATTTGTAGGAGTTAAACTTGGCCCAAGTTTAGAAAGTTTGCAAAGGTCACAGAAACAGGACTTCCTAGCCCCTGGTAAAAGTTATAAAACAAAAGAGCTTAGTTTGCCACGTTTCGAACCTTCAAGAAAGAAAAAAATGACCGTTGCAAAGATCGTAAAACAAAATTCTCTGAAAGAAGAGAGATCAGGTTTAAGATCACGGCTTCGAAGATTAACCTCTTGCGCTGGAATGACGTGCCACGCACGTCGAGAATTTTTTTTTGTCCCAAAATTGCAATATTTCCTCAATTTAAATATAAGAAATATAAATAAATAATTTAAATTATTAAGCATGACCTAGGCAAAATAAAAAATAATAAATCTATTACTTCTCAATAATTCGAGACGAGTTCGAAAAGAAAGCGACGAATTATTGTATACGGTTTCGGTCACTCGTTACGGTCCGCAATCAGCTGCCAGCGCAATTGGTTAAAAATGCAATTTCGTTTTTTTTCTTTAAAATTTAACAAACATTACCATCCAGTAACAATAATTTAACTTGTTAACAACATAATCTATGTTCTAGTTAAATATATTGACATTTAGTATGGTTGTTAGTATTTCTCTAATATAAATAACAATCTAGGGTGAGCCAAAAATCACTTCCTACTAAAATAGATCCGCAATTTTTTTTTTATTATATATTAAATAACATGTTACATTACATATCAATAACTTGAATTTAATTAAAAATTAACAAAATTTATTTTTTCCTATATTTTCATGTTTCATAAAAAAAAAAAAAATATGTATTTTATTCTGACTCGATTTTATTCTGATCCTCCCTCTTATATTTTAGACACTATATATTCTGTAATTTTGCGAAATTTAAAATTCTCCGGATACTTGTAGCGACGAATGATTGTATATACGGTTCGGTCACTCGTTATGGTCCGCAATCAGTTGCCAGTAGCGCAATTGGTTAAAAATACCCATAAGCAATTTCGTTTTTTTTCTTTAAAATTTAACAAACATTACCATCCAGTAACAATAATTTAACTTGTTAACAACATAATCTATGTTCTAGTTAAATATATTGACATTTAATGTGGTTGTTAGTATTTCTCTAATATAAATAACAATGTAGGGTGAGCCAAAAATCACTTCCTACTGAAATAGATCCGCAATTTTTTTTTTTTTTATTACATATTAAATAACATGTTACATTACATATCAGTAACTTAACTGTAATTTAAAATTTTTCTTATATTTTGATATTTCAGAAAAAAAAGAAAAAAATGTATTTTATTCTGACTCGATTCTGATCCGCCCTCTCATATTTTAGACACTATATATTCTGTAATTTTGCGAAAATTAAAAATTCTCTGGATACTTGTAGCGTCGCGACGAATGTTTGTATATACGGTTCGGTCACTCGTTATGGTCCGCGAACCAGTTGCCAGCGCAAGGGAGGTTTGAAACTCTTCGTCTCGCGACGGTTGCTGCTGGAACAAAATGGCGTGGATCTTTCTTAGGAGGAAGTAGCTGGTTGAGAAATCGACACGCGGGGGTCGATCGGTCACGAGCATCGACCCGCGTGGGAGGGTCAGTCGGACGCAACAGGAAATCGACGAATCGTTCAACCATTACCAGACACTCCACCGTAATTCCACTCTGCGGAACTAGACAATGGATCTCGCAGCGCCCGGTCGCTGCTAGCTTATTTCCTCTGCTTTATAACCCGAGCGTACGATATTCATAAACGTAACAGACTTCGTGGACGCGCGTCGCTATTTCACGGAACAGAAGACTCGATTACACATACTCGATGTACATACGTATGTATATACGCGTGTTATATTATCACGTGTTACGCGCGTGTCTACGTACATATGTACGTGGATCTGCGTTGGCGAGAACAGCAACGATATAATCGGTCGTCAGATTGGACAAGTTTTATGATCCCATTACGCATCCGACGACAGAGCGTTAAATGGGAATCTTGGTTACGAAGTTTGGTTAGTCGCGTTTCAAGTTTCCTACCGCGATTTCGTCAACTGTCGCTTCGATTCGAACTGACAATTTGTCAAAAAGAAAAAGAGAAAGAGAGAGAGAGAGAGAGAGAGAGAGGAGGAGAAGAAAAAGAAAGAATGCGCCATTGAACGATCGTACCGAATGGAGGGTGCTTTCAATCGGCTTGCTCATTGTACGAACGCGATCGATTTCGCGAACGAAACCGCGCGAATGCCGAATGCCATTGGTCGAATACCAGAGATTCGTCTCGTACGTGGAACGATCGCATTGCGCGAATCTCGTTGCATTGAAAAATTTATCAATTTACGCTCGCGCGGTATCTCGATTCCAAAATCAGAATTTTCGTACGAGCAGAATTTTAGTTGCTTACGATTCCATAATGTGCAATAAACAGGTTGTAAACAGACTATGTATTTGAAATTTGAAAAAAAAGAAAGATATTCGAAGTACAACGACTATTTTAATAATATCAGGTGAAATCTTTATTCTATTTTTTCCAATTACGTTCCTGATATGAAAATTGTATAAACAACTCATTTGGTGTTTCTTGTGCAATATATCAAAGTAGTAGTAGCAATAAAAATTTCCAGAATGTCGCGTTGGATATCATAGAGGGTTGAAAATTGCAGTTCTTCGAGTTCGTGAATTTGTAGAGGGTTAACTTCGATATACAATTAATGTAACTTAAACAGTTTACAACGTAAAGATATTTCGAGTCTAAAGACTACTTGCAATACACTTAGTAGGCGAGATATTTTTTTTGCCTCGGTTCAATTTTTTTTCATCACGTTCCCCAAAAATGTAAAACTGTATAAATCCAGTATTTCTTGTACAATAGGCAGTGGTAATAAAAATTTTCAGAATGTAGCGTGTGATATTATAGAGGATTGAAAATTGCAGTTCTTCGAGTTCGTGAATTTGTAGAGGGTTAACTTCGATATACAATTAATGTAACTTAAACAGTTTACAACGTAAAGATATTTCGAGTCTAAAGACTACTTGCAATACACTTAGTAGGCGAGATATTTTTTTTGCCTCGGTTCAATTTTTTTTCATCACGTTCCCCAAAAATGTAAAACTGTATAAATCCAGTATTTCTTGCACAATAGGCAGTGGTAATAAAAATTTTCAGAATGTAGCGTGTGATATTATAGAGGATTGAAAATTGCAATTCTTCGAGTTCGTGAATTTACAGAGGGTCAATATATAATTAATATAATTAATATAACTGTATATATAATTAATGTAATTAATATAACTGTATAATTATATAATTAATATAACTTCGATATATAATTGATATAACTAATGTGTTTTTGATTCTGTTCGATTTATCTGCACGTTTCGCAGCACACGTGAATTTATTTTCTTTATTAAAGGACCAGGTGATGAAATGGCGTACAGGAGAGTGAATGGAATTAATTTTCCGACTGCGGCGAAACGAAAAAAAAGGGTTCGCGTCTGAAATAAAAATGAAACGCAAGAAATTATGCTCTCTCGTTGTCTGGTCTTTCCGCAAGATAAGTATTTCGTCGAACTACTTCTGCCAGAGGTGTGTTTCGTGAGACCGCGAAATGCTTGCGAAACTTCATCACGTTGGAAGCTACTCCTTCCCCCCCCCCCCATATTCCAGCACGTTTATGCGCTACCTGAACGCAATACTAATTTTAATCATCCGTGTCCATCGTAGTGCTTTATAGACATATAATTCGACATTCACAAACAATTGTACACAATTCAATGATACTTCCATGCATTTCCATTAACAATTTCCACGTGGAATATATTTCCGTCTCTATCTCGAATTGGAATAATTATACAGATATAATGCAAAATAAAGGTGACAGTTAGGCCAGTTTCTTTTTCTAAGAATCAATGAAATTTTAGTTTAATATTTCACAACAAGCAAAGCTAAATTCCACCCTCCAATATCTTCCTCCACAAAAGTCTTCCACGTGAATTAATAGAATAAATATCTCTAATAACGATAACCATAATGCAATGTATGTGAACAAATAATTTGGTTCATTCGATGAGCAGAAATCGAACAGAAAGTAACAAGTAATTTCACGATTGAACCACGTGGCAAGTAAAGATTAAAGTAATTTGGCCCTTGGCTGATGACTTCGCGATGTTTGAATAAAACTAATCACACGGGGTTGTTCGCGGGCGCAGGTGTCGAGTTTCGAGAACTCGGGACATGTTGATCACGCCGGAGTTAACAACTTTATGCCTCGAGAGTAATTAGATTCATAGGTTCTGTTGAATAGCTTTCGGAAGGTTTCAACCACACGTGGCTCGCGCCGTCAATCTCGGAATTTACGTAGGAGAGGAAAATTTTATCAACGGAGAAACTGAGAGTTGAGATTCGTTGCCCAAGTATTTGAAGAATATCATTTAATCAAATTTCAATTTAAAATCAGCCTCTAGCTTTCTGTTTTTACGCGCAGTTTCAAATTATTGTTTCGATCGAATCGAACGAGTATGGAAGAAGCATATTTGCACGTGGGTTTGATAGAAACAAGTCAAGATATCGAGCAGGGATTGTAATTAATTAATTGCAAAATCATCGAATCGAAACGATTTTAGACTTAGCGACTGAGTACACAGACACACACACATATATATATATATATATATATATGTGGATATCTTCGATAAAATTAATATTGACATTTATATATAAATAGAAACATGATCGCACAGCGGATTCTATTAATATTTGCACGTTGATTGCACATCGGTTAATTAGATGTCTCGTTTGTCTCGTTAAACGACGAGAGCTATCGAAAATCAGATTTCAACTCAAACATTTCTGCAGTTTGATCTGTCGCTGATCTATAACTATATCGAAAACCTATAATATAGTAAACCTATAATACAGTAAACTTGGCGGTCAGTTTCTAAAATTTCAAATATTCGTTTGATCTCTGAACAATCAAATTTCCAAATATTCATTTTAAATGAGCAGAATTTTATCCGCTCGATTTTTCAAGCAATTCTCGCAATTTAAACAGGAAAATTTATTTTACTCGATCCGGTTGACTTATCGAGCGTTCGTTCCTCGTTCGTTTCGCGTCGACGGGAAATTTATTCCCTAAAAAGAATTATTCTGAAAACCTAACCTGAAAAGAATTATTCTGAAAACCTAACCTAAACTCTTAAAGAGATTTATTCTGTAAACCTAACCTGAAAAGAATTATTCTGAAAACCTAACCTAAATTCTTAAAAAGATTTATTCTGTAAACCTAACCTGAAAAGAATTATTCTGAAAACTTACTCTCAACTTTTAAAAAAATTTATTCTGAAAACCTAATTTAAACTCTTAAAAAGATTTATTCTGTAAACCTAACCTGAAAAGAATTATTCTGAAAACCTAACCTAAACTCTTAAAAAGATTTACTTTGTAAACCTAACCTGAAAAGAATTATTCTGAAAACCTGCCCTAAACTTTTAAAAAGATTTATTCTGAAAACCTAGTCTAAACTCTTAAAAAGATTTATTCTGTAAATCTAACCTAAAATATATTACGAAGCGCGCCAAATTCTAACTTTGCGAATTTTAATTAAATATTTTTCGATATCGGTGTGTCGTGGACTTTAGCGTGGATCTAAATCTTTACGAGGATTTCGTTCCAGCTGGTTAGTTTATTCTTTATACGCTCTACAAGCTTTACGACAAACTGGGCGGGAATTATTTTCGTTGAAAATTAATTTCTGAAGCAAAAGTCTCGTGTTGCGCAGAGTTCGAACTCTGCTGAAAGTTTCGAACGGTCAAGTGAAGTTGATGATGCAGATGTTCAGGAAACATCTACTCGTTGTATGTGCCGGATACTAGTTTCATCTAAGTATTATCCGAACGATTTGCTCGCTATTTACGGACAGAATGATACTGCAGATGTGAGACGGAAAATTACGAGAATTGCACGATAATTTAATTTGAGAATTTTGGGATCTATCTTCGCAAGCTAGATATTTCACATCGATGAGCAGGAAACATCTCATACATTCATTTTTAACAAGTTTTATTTACTTCTAACAGTCAAAACGCGTGAATACCCGCTCGTCTTTTAAAAATTCTCAAATCCCAGAGACTTCTTTTCGTCGCCTCGGCCAGAGTACAATTTAAAATCCGCCAAATCCGTCGCAGAAAACAATAATAACCGCTCGGCCGTATCTCTCTGACAAAAAAAAGAAGCATTCGTGCCCCCTTTGAGCAGAAATATACAGGGAAATTTATTCTGAAAACCTAACCTAAACTCTTAAAACGATTTGTTCTGAAAACCTAAAAAGAATTATTCTGAAAACCTAACCTGAAAAGAATTACTCTGAAAACCTAACCTAAACTCTTAAAAAGAGTTTACCCTGTAAACTTAACCTAAAAAATAATACAGATCTACGAAGCGCGCCAAATTCTAACTTTGCGAATTTTAATTAAATATTTTTCGATATCGGCGTGTCGTGGACTGGTTAGTTAATTTTTTATACGTCCATAAAGTCTCTTTACAATTTCAAAAATTTATTACAAAGGCAAATGAAAAGACAGATAAGTAGAAATTATTGAAAAATGAAACGTATATATTTAAATTTTTTCTTTGCCTCATTTAATACACCTCTATATGGGCACCATTAGTTGCACGAAGCGCATCAAGACGGTACTCGATTTCTTGCCATGTTCGCTGTAGCATATTCTCATCAATGATGGCAATGGCATCAGTGATCCTCTGCTTTAGATTAGTAATGTCATTACATTTTCTTCGTCCACGCCGAACGAATATAATTGTAACCTGCAGCCTGTTTTTCTTCTCCTCCCTTCTTGCAGTCCAAAGAGGACACGCGAAGGAAAATGGCGTCCACACGGAGGTGGTCTCGTCTCGAAAAATAAGCAAGCCACGAGCACGTGAAACGTCGTAAAAATCTTCGCCACGTTCTCGCCGGTGAACTCTCGCCAGTCTTTTATCGTCGGAGCTATCGCGAGCCGAGAAAATACACACACACACACACACACGTTGCAACTCTTTTATATTACCTCGTGTCGCGTGCAATCGCATGATGCATACGGACCGTAAATCCGTGGAAATTTTGTCAATGACTGGGGCGGAAGTTACTTGGCGCGATTGCCGAGCAAAAATGGTTGCCGTCGGTTCGATTCTGCTGAATTCTGTCCAATGGGTTTTTCAAAGGAGAAATCGAAGTAATTGTACCGGGCTGGTATCTTTCGAGATGTATGTAGGTCGCACGAATGGGATTTCGGGGAAATGGCGACGGTGGTTTTTAGTGGTGGTTTATAGCCGTGAGGGAAATTCGGGGGTGAATTGATGGTTCAGAGTGGAACAGAATGGAATTATTATTAGATTATCAATATGTCAGATACAGAAAGGAATATGTACATGCTTTAAATGTAATATACAATATTCATATATGTATATACAGATATTTTTCAATAATATACTATACAATATAAATAAATACAATTAAAAATATTTTTAATAATATATATATATATACAGATATTTTTAAATAATATACTATACAATATAAATAAATACAATTAAAAGTATTTTTAATAATATATATACAGATATTTTTCAATAATATACTATACAATATAAATAAATACAATTAAAAATATTTTTAATAATATACATATATACAGATATTTTTAAATAATATACTATACAATATAAATAAATACAATTAAAAATATTTTTAATAATATATATATATATATATATATATATATATATATACAGATATTTTTAAATAATACACTATACAATATAAATAAATACAATTAAAAATATTTTTAATTATATATATATATTGTTATAATATTGTAAAATGACCCAACAATCACTTCCTACTAAAATAAATCCGTAATTTTTTAATTATATATTTTTCCTAATTTTTTTCTTTTTTTAACAACTTTTTTTCTCAATTGTTTTCTTTCTTAACAAATTTTCAGAATGAATTTGTTCAAAATTTGTTCATAGTTTCTTGAAAAAATTGACGAGAAATTTTAACACGCTTTACAAACTTTTGAGCAGCGTCGAGGAAAGATCTTTCTCGAAGCAGGTCATTTAATTATTATTGAGCTACAGCGAAGGCTATTCTCCCGCGATAGGAAAAATCCATTCGCCGGATTTATCCAATCTCTATCTGTAGATAGACTGCAAAGTGATTTCACCTGGGTCAACATATTTGACCGTGAAAAAAGAAATAGAAGAAAAAAAGAAATAAAAAGAGAGAAATGAAATTGAAGACAGCCATGATAGATAGTCATCGAAAGTAGAGTCTTTATGCTAAAACGATGCCAAGTGGACTATATAATTCTTTTTTCACGAATGTGTTATGTCAGTTGACAATCACATGACAATTTTTCATTGTCGTTGGCTATGTAGCTTCGCTATATTTTCTTCGTATATTGATATGTTCTCTTATAATAATTAACCACCAGAATTAAGCACTAATGAGAAAAACGTGAAATTTGTATAGACGAAATTAAAACATTCTGCAAAGAACAGAAAAAACTCGATGATACGATAAATCATTGAAGTCGAAAATCAGTGACATTTATATTTGATTATTTTGACTAGTTTTAGTGTTAAATATGTGTATATCATCATGTAAATGAATATATGAGAAACCTGAAGATATATTTTTGGTATTTTGTTAACTTTTGTTGGACGAAATCGACGCAGTCGAGCAGTAAAAACACAGGCTGACCTGTTTTGATTTTTATAAATAATGCGCAGAAACGTGAAGGTGAGAGTTTGATTGATCAAGCGTGGGACTATCAAGGACACTTCCCAATCATTTATTTTTCGCCTGAAAAATGCCAGTTAGTATGTTTCATGCCTGACGTTTACAACGTGGTTGACGTTATAAACAAATTCGACAAATGGCATTGAGACTTCGTCGAATATTAATAGAAACAGGGGTTGATAAATCACATAGGCGTTCCTCTTGAAATATTCATGCTCGAGAAAAAAAGAAAACAAAGCTACATCACCTTTATCCGTGAATATTAAATTTATACCGGACTCTGTAAAATTTCAGGTATTCAATTTTATTTTGTATCTCATTGCACGCGCATTTTTCGCGATAAATCCGACGAAATTAAAAATTCCAAAATTAGTTTAAACTCAATACAAATTGAGCCGGTAATTTACCAGCAATTTGTGTCATTATATTATTATCAGTCAGAATTCGATCGGTCAGAGTTTAAATCGTAATATTTTTTGATATTTTTAATGTAGATTGATTGAAAAAAAGAAAATCGCAAACGAAACGTTTTCACTGCGGCCTTTCTCTAATAGGTTAATCTTAAACTGATCAAAGTGTTTGATGGCCCTGAATTACCATTTTCAATACTGAATGAATTCATTATTACAATCATTATCAGTTTCAATAACAATTCATTATTTTTCTCTCCTTTACTTCTGCGTTGCCATTCTCGTTTTATATCGTCACGATCGTCCGTCAGTTTGAAAAACGAAAGACTTCCTCGAAGTGTCGAGGTCTAAAATATATCGCATCTTGGCGCTCGATGCGATCAACAGTTATAATGGAATTTGTGCAGGCTGGTGTACTAACGACATTAGAAGAACCCTCGGCAACCGCGAAAGGCCATTTCAGAAGCACTCCCGCTTGAAAAGAGCCTACTGAAATACCGCTGAATTACCGTCGCTAAATTAATTAAAGCCGTGCCATACTTTCTCGCAGCCAACGAAATCATCGGTAGCCTACGGCTATCGCAAATATTTCCGACTGTGCACGATTATCGATCTCGAACCGGCGGTACTACACTCTGTAAATATTCGGAAACGCTTCCGAGGGGTGATGAATTGGCATCTGGGAATTTTTTTTATTCGATCGATCGAAGATCGAAGGAATTCAATCAACGGAGATTGAAATCAATCTGATAAAAAAATGAATGGTTGACTCGGTAGAAATTTGTGTTGAAAGTGAACACTGTCGAACTCTCGAGTGACTCGATTTTATATCTGATACTAAGTTATGATACTAAATTCATACTGAATTCGACCGTGTTAATATTTAATAATCGCAATACCAAAGCATAAATATATATGATACTGAAGAGTGAGAAGCGTGATATTAATTATAAAATATAATAATAATTTATTGTTATAGTAACTTTTTTTTATTTTATATCTGATACTAAATTCATACTAAATGTTAAACGTGTTAATATTTAATAATCGCAATACCAAAGTACAAAGATATGATACTGAAAAATGAGAAGCGTGATATTAATTATAAAATGTAGTAATAATTTATTACATAATAAAGATTGATTATTATTATAATAATAACTTTTTTTTATTTTAATCTTTAATTTAATCATTTTATTATTTTATATTTTATTTTAATCTTTAATTTAATCTTTTTGTTATTTTATATTTTATTTTAATCTTTAATTTAATCTTTTTATTATTTTATATTTTATTTTAATCTTTAATTTAATCTTTTCATTATTATAATAATAAATATCGATATTAATATCAGAGCATAGAAACATGATATTGAAAAGAGAAAAGTACGTTTGTGAGTGATATATTAATTTTTCGAGTCGTCTGCGATTTATTTACGCGAGAAAGGGGAGAAAAATAAAAATCTTGGTCTATCATAATCTGACCTCTTGCACCATTAATCATACGCCGTCTGCGAAGAATAAATTTCCTTTTCCTTGCGATTTGCACTCGTTTCCTAGAATAGAATCGAGAAAGGAAAATCTTCACGCATCTGTGAGAAATTCCACGCTGGAAATTAATGTCGACACACGATGTGCTCTTCCTTCACAGCAGGATGTCCATTTTGTCGGGCCATTTACCATTTTTCTTTCGCGAAGGACAGAACCTTTTAGGGCGTTTGGATTTAATTGCGACAAAAATTAAAAGCAATAGAAAGTTTATTTTTATTAATCGTGAGTGTGGAGTCGAGTATAAAAATATATAAAAAAAAAAAAAAAAAAAAAAGAAGAAAGCGACGAAAGACTTGCTCGAGTTATTTGACTTGGCGAAATTTGGATTAATGATTCTCATCTCTGTGTGAGTACGATTTTTATAAAAAGTTGGATACAACTTTTTACTCTGTTCTATTATATTTACTTTTGCTTTTTCGATATTATTATTTTTTTTTCTTTTTATGAAAACTCTGCGATATATCGGTATTTAGTCAGCTCGTTTCGCTTCTCTATTTCTTTGTATTATACCTCCGCGATTTCATTTTTTTTATATCTCTCGATGCTTTTATCCCTTCCTTTTTTTTTTTTTCTATGTAATAATCTTCCATGTAACAACGGCAGGTCATTTTGTTGGAGAGAAGAACAAAAGCCTCGCTCGTTCTACATCCACGAAATTCCAAAGTAGCAAAATATCCGGAGAAAGTGTTGAAATACCAACTGCGACTATTACTGTCGTTCCTCAAATAAAAATCTTTCAGTTTCTTTCGAAAGTCAACCGATTTCCGGCTCTTAATTTCATCACAGGAAGTGAAACGTAATAAAGAGAATAAAAAAAGATTTGGTGAACTTGGTCGGTCTCGAGTCCGGGACGAAATTGTTTCGTGAGAGAGAAACGTTTAATCTCTCCTCTGGAAATTATTGCTGCAGCAAGCTCGGTTACATTGTCGGATCATTTGCCGAGAGTTGCTTACTTTCATTTTCTTCGGAGAAATTTTTAAAAGGAGGTCTTCTCTCTTGAAAATTGCCGATCTTCGAATTCTCGTGTCTTTGTGAAATAAAAGGCACACAACGAACTCGACTTGGGGCTTGTTTTAATCATTTCGAGATGTATTATATTCGATATGTATTTAGTATAATTTCAATTATAACTTTCCACGTACCTGCTGTAATATAAGCAAATTTTCACTTGCATGTGTAACTATAATTTTCCGGTGAAATTGAGACTCGTTAAAGTATATTCTGGATACGTTCCATTTTCAAAAAGCCTCTACTTTTGGAATGTTTCATTGCTTTTCTTTCGAAACACGTTTCCACATCGTATAATATTTATAAGACGGTGCCTTTTCCACCACGAATTTGCGTACTTTCTTCTCTAAAACTATTATAAAAATATTATTATTAATTATTATTAAATATTATTAATATTATTATTATATTATTATTATAAAAATATTATTAATATTATTATTATATTATTATTATAAAAATATTATTAATATTATTATTATATTATTATTATAAAAATATTATTAATATTATTATTATATTATTATTATAAAAATATTATTAATATTATTATTATATTATTATTATAAAAATATTATTAATATTATTATTATATTATTATTATAAAAATATTATTAATATTAAATAAATTATATTAATATTATTATTATATTATTATTATAAAAATATTATTAATATTAAATAAATTATATTAATATTATTATTATAAAAATATTATTAATTAATTAAGTAAAATAAAAATATTACTAATAAATATTATTATAATTAGAAATATTGTTACTAATAAAAATATTATTAATTAACTAAAATACTTAATAAAAATAACACCTTTGAAAAGCAACTAATTAATACTTAACAAAAGTACAAATTAACACTGGAACTGCTAAATAACGGTCCAAAATGACCAATTCATAATTTTCGTTAGACATTTTATGAAACAGTGTATTTCCAGAGATTTAAATAACTAGTCAAAATCTATTTCGATATTTATATTGATCGTGAGATTTATAAATCTTTAATTTGAGATTTAATTTGTCAAGAAATCTATAAATAAAAGCCATAAATACTCCATTGCGTTTTGAAGTTTTCTTGACAAGTTTCAAGATAAAAAAATTCTTTTTCAAGATAAAATTTTACGTTTCGATCGCAAAAAGAAACGTACGATTTGCGATAATCCATGTGTTTCTAGCTTCCTAGAGTCTGAAAATCAGGCTGAAACGGCGTCTCTCGCATCGCAATGTTTTTCAAACCGAATTATCGAGCTGCTGACGACCGAGTTGATTTAACGATCTGTCGGCGACTGCGTGAAAAATTAGTTTACACGACGTTTCATTTTATTTTTCCCGCCAGTCTAGCTCTCCTTGCTTCCGTGTAATTTGCTCGTTTCGAAACCGACGACTTTTCCTTTTTTTCTTTCTTTCCTTCTTTTTCTTATTTCTTTTCTTTTTTTTTCTTTTCTTTTTTTTTTTTGACGCGGACACTTTCATTTTACGACGTGAATTAAAACGAAGCAGAAACTCAGTCAACTCTCTGTTGTATAAATAGTCCTCGCTCGTAAATAACCTGATATTTCCTCTATTTCTCCTCTAAGGACGTATTTACGAGTATATCATATTATTACAGCAACATTGTCGTAAAAAGCGAGACGTTATCATCCGACAGTTTATTTGTTGCTAATAGCGCAAGGTAGCCGTATCCTTTTAGCGTAGGTGAAAGGTTATGTAACATCTGCTCATCCAAGATGGTCTCCTCCTCTCTCTTGAAATTGATAACTTTGAATATTTGTTTTTATATTGTATATTGTATAATGTTTTTATATTTTATAATATATAATATAATATAATATAACATAACATAACATAATTTAACATAATATAACATAATATAATATAACATAACATAATATAATATAATATAATATAACATAACATAATATAATATAATATAACATAATATAACATAATATAATATAATATAATATAATATAACATAACATAATATAATATAACATAATATAACATAATATAATATATAATATTAGTTTATATATTATATTATGTTTTTATATTTATTTTTACATTTTAAAAAATATTTGTTCATTTTGTTGCGAGCCGAGTGAAAGACCGAAGGAAAGAAATTCGAATTCTCGAACTTTTAACAGAACTTTTAGTCAAAATGTGGAGAACAGGCATAATAAAATTCACAGAAAGTAAATAAAGCGTAAAGAGCCTTTGCTTCGAGGTTGAAGCAAAGGCTCGAAATTTTGAAATTCTCCATCAAACAGTGCAGTCGATTCAGGAGGCATTATTCACATCCGACGATAGAGAGGTGGGAGAGGGAAGGGATAATGTTTGCGCGTGAATCAATGAAACCACGTAAGCGTTACAAGTCACGATTCCCATAAAATTTACCAACGACTGTTTGACCATTGTTAATGCCAGCGTTTGAATTGAATAATGTAATCGTGCCGCGTTTAATGCGATCAGTGATCGATTCAGCGATTGGACAGCGTTGCGTGGAACAGTAAATAATTGTGGTTGCACGTTACGCAACAGAAGTGATCGCAACGTGCCTGTTACAAAACTATGGTCGTACAAACTAAATCAGCGTAACTAAAATAGCCACGAAAACGCAAATTAATTAATTTTTCACATGCATGATCAGTGAACGTCAAGGAAAATCAGTCGAAGAATAAACGAACTTCAATCTGTTTTTTTTTTCTTTTTTTTTTTTCTCTTTCATTTTTCAACTGTGTTGATTTGATCGCCAAAGTCATTAGAAAAAGTCTAACCTTTGAAAAAAATTAGTTCACGAAATTTACTGTGAAAGTAGATTCCATTGTGAAGGAGATGCTGCGTGGGAAAATTATTATTACTTAATTAAGAGAGGTGATTTATTAGTATAAACTGTTTTAGATATAAATTGTTTATGATCCATAATAACGTTACAGATTAAAAGTTTCTAATTGAACTCTGTGTTTCATCATGCAATCAGAATCAAACGTATCTTCGTTACACCTTCGAAAAACATCGTGATTCGTCCCTGTCAGAACGCGTAAATCGACCAAGCGCCAACTACTCGAAGTTCAGTTTGTTTTCGACACAATCGCCTTCGAGCTTGAAATTGGTTCAATCAGAATTCCATTGACTTTCGATTCGAACTCCAACGGAGTTGGAGGAAGCGTTAGACGAACGATTGGAAAGGAATTCTCAGATCAGCGATATATATCCTGTGCAAAGAAGTCGATGCAGCTTTGAGTAAAGAAGTTGTTTTCGACGAATTAAATGATTCTTAATCGGAGGGGAAAAGAAAGAGACATTCTTTTGGAGAAATCGTTTCAGAGAAATTAAATTGATTGTTGAAAGAATGATCAGAATTCAGAGGGAAATATTGAAAATATATTCGAAAAAACAACGACTTGTTGTTCAAAACGTCGAAGTTTCTCTCCGTAACTTTTTTCACTGTAATGAGAAGCTCGGAGGTGGTTCAATATCAGCCGAGTTACCATTTTATATTGTTCGCCGTATTTTGTGTCAGTCGCTTTATAGTGTCGAGTCTTCTCGCGAGAGACTCATTTTACACACGTGATCACGTATTTTATTCACTAAACCGAGCCACCTTAATTTTTTTCCGTGTGACCAGTTGCAGAAACATGCAACTCTCAAAGCCGGTCGGGGAAAAACATACTAGCAAAATATGTTTCGCGTAAACTGCACATAGCGAAAGTAATATGTGCACGATGGCAATTTCCAATAAATTCGTGAGTGCAAAGAGTATCGACACATTTTTAATTTGCACTGCAACTACGTCGTAAACGATATACGTGTATAAAAGTAATAAGTGTTTCGTTTCTTTTTTTTTTTTTTTTCGCATCACGGAATATTTTGTCACACGTGGTTAATGAAAGAATATATTATAAGCTTATAACTGGTTAGAGTTGAAAAAATCGATAGAATCTAGATTTAATTTCTTTTTTTTTTTTTTTTTTTACTATTCTCGACTTTTGGAGAAGTATGAGAAAAATTCTGTGACGCTCATCGAAGCCTCTGCTTTGATACACAATCGGTTCTTGAGTCGAGTATTTGAAGGAACAATTATCAAAAATAAAATTTAATATCGAGCGTAAACTAGCGAAATTGTTCCTTACAGCATTTATAATACCTTTTTTTTTGGAATATTTCGCTAGATTTTAGACGTTTTAAATAACTTTTGATATATATATATATATATATTGTATTTAATATATATATAGTATTTAAATAATTTAATATACATATATTTAAATAATTTTATATATATATAATAATTTTATAGTATATATATTTAAATAATTTTATATATATATAATAATTTTATAATATATATATTTAAATAATTTTATATACATATATTATATTTAAATAATTTTTGATATATATATATATATATGTTCATTTTTGTAACTTGATGTTTCCCATTTATTATCCCGAAGTTCAAAATTCATTTTCAATAATGAAATGTGATTTCTCTTAAAAAGATAATTCCCTGAAATTACTCTTCACTTAGGGACCGTAAATAATCCGAAACCTGCTGCGAAACGATATTTATCAGAATGTATAATCTGAGGTAATATGAATCAGTTAACCAAATTGCAGTGCGCCAAGTTAATTAGTATGTGCGGATCTTCCCCGGAAACGAAGTCAGGATTACACCAGGGAAATAAGCAGAGTTTGCGTTGGAACACAGTCGAACAACATTGTAAGAAATGGAAGAAATACAAATTTGAAACTTGAAACTCGCACGCTACGTACGCCTGTATTTCGACTGATTGTACTCGTATTACAAAAATATTGTAAAAAGGAATAGAACAGAATTAAAATAGGAGAATTCTTTCACAATGTTAGAGAAAAAAATTCGGTAATAGTAGCAAAAATTGCATCAACGTAATGTTAGCCCTTATCGGAGAATTTTGTGGCAATCTGCAACCTGAAAATCACATATTCATACGTGTGTCTGCAGTTTAAAAATTTTATTTCGTCTGCTCATTACCTCATTTCAATTAAATAATTGATTCCGTTTAATAATTTAATTACTTGCATTTAATCAATAGTCCGTTAAATGCTAAAATCAATTATTTATAACGTTCATCGGTAATTTTAAGGTACAAATTGCAAACGGTATTGAAAAATATGCAAAATACTCGCAGATATAGTACATTTTATAATTTTACGCGTCACACAGAATAACATTCATTTCTAAAATTTCTAAAAAATTTTATATTCTGAAAGATACGAATTTGCACAAAAATCTGTAATTATTAATTCCCAGATTTTTAATTGAAAGCTGCTAACAATATAACTATTAATTGATTATCTTTTCCTCTTGCAGATAGATAAATTTTTTTTAGAAGATTAAATGATTAATCTAAAAATACTCTGTCACAAATACGTGAAAACGAGAAAACATTGCTCTTTAAAATGATTACACGGTAGGTAGTAGCATGAATTATTCCGAACGCGAGAGACCAACGTTTAGACCTGAACAAGATTTAAGTACATGGATGTAAACGTAACAGCGACGGAAATCTTGGAAATAAACCAAGTTCTTTTAACAGAGGATTAAATATTGCATTGGCTAATGTAATAAAATACTCTATCACAAATACGACAGAAAAAAAACGTTGTTCTTTGAAAAGGTTACATGGTAGGTGGCGTGAAGCAATGTCTAAATTATTCCAAACACGAGAGACCAACGTTTGCAGAACAAGGTTTAAGTACGTGGTTATAAACGTAACAGCGACAGAAATCTTGTAAATAAACGAAATTCTTTTTTGTAGAAGATCAAATGTTAACTAATGTAAAAATAGGGAAAAAAAGAATATTGTTCTTTAAAAAGATTACATTGTAGACAGTACGAAGTTATGTTTAAATTATTCTAAAGAGACACCAATGTTCACAGAACAAGGTTTAAGTACGTGGCTGTAAATATAACAGCGACAGAAATCTTGTAAATAAACGAAATTCTTTTTTGTCGAAGATCAAATGTTAACTAATGTAAAAATAGGGAAAAAAAGAATATTGTTCTTTAAAATGAATTAATTTTTAAAAAATATTATTCCTTAAAAATTACATTGTAGGCAGTACGAAGTTATGTCTAAATTATTCTAAAGAGACACCAACGTTCACAAGGTTTAAGTATGTGGTTATAAACGTAAAGAGCGACAGAAATTTTGTAAATAAACGAAATTCTTTTTCGTCGAAGATCAAATGTTAACTAATGTAAAAATAGGGAAAAAAAGAATATTGTTCTTTAAAATGAATTAATTTTTAAAAAATATTATTCCTTAAAAATTACATTGTAGGCAGTACGAAGTGATGTCTAAATTATTCTAAACACGAGAGACGAACGTTTACAGAGCAAGTGTTAAATATACGTGTAGCGTGCGGTCGTGTAAATGTAATAGTGACAGAAATAATTAGGACGATCGAAGGGAGCAATGTTACAAGCCTTGCTAAATTCAAGATTGGTATACACAGTGTCTGTCATGTTTCGTTAGAACAGCGATTTGTCGGCTGTCCCAGTTCTCCCGTTGCCCTACATCAAAGATTTCACCATCGAATTTCGCGTCCGCCTCGTAAAATTAAATAAAAGCCATTCATTGTTCAAGAGCGGCTCTTCTGTCTCCAAACAACGAAGAAAAGAGTCGAGATTTTTCTATTTTATCTGTTAATTTTATAAAGTTGCAAAGTTTATAATCGAGTGTTTGTTATATATTTTGAAAATTGACGTAAGTTTTCCTTTTTTTTTTTTTTTTTTTGACGTGAATCTTTTACTTGCGAATTACAATTTAATTATTAATCTGTAATTAAATATTAATATAATCTAAATTAAATATTCTATAATTAAGTATTGAATATAATACATATTAATCTATAATTTCGTTCGTAAATACGTGCGAATTTAGATCTTAAATCGATCCGATTTAAGTTTCATTTCGTTTGAAGCTTCATTGTCGAAACGTTCACTATCTCCGAACGGAATGGAAACATTTGTTTCTCAATACGAGTGGCAATTTGCTTGGCCTTTTTATGTAATCCAGTTAACCTTCGCGAAAACTCACGCAGACGGAGGATGAAATTTTATTCCCCGTCGTTTTCTCTCGGCGATATAACGCGAAATGTCTGTTTGAAATCTCTTTGGAGACTTCGCGGGAAAAGGAGAGGAAAGAAAGGAAATTCTCGATGGATTGTCGAGCGAGAGGACGGTGGCGGCCGAGGGAATCTAAATACTCGAAGAAAACGCGAAACGAACGAAGGGGAATGGGGGAGGGAAGGAAATGAGATTAGGATAATAGAAATAGATTTCGAGGGGAACGAAAAAGCCGGGATAACGAACGAGAATTGACGATCCTTCCTGAGAAGGAGATAAAATCTCTCTCTCTCTCTCTCTCTCGAATTTCATACCGGTTGAATTTTAATTTTCGCGAGGATCCGCGGCGAATTGGCACTGGTAATGCTGACTGAAAAAATGCGAAAAAATGTAGAAGAAGTATCGAAAGAATATCTTACGTCTAATTTTTAATTAACACGATGTTTCATCGACTAATTTTGCTGTATGTAATTTTTATTCGTTTGAAGAAATATGTATGTCTTTTTTACGTTAAGACGCTTGCAAGACCAATGTTTTTCCTAGATCTTTGGGAAACATTTCTGCAGTGCGCCTTTCGATTTTATTTTTCAGTGATTCTTACTTGTTTAGTAAATTTTGTGCCACGTATTTCGTTCTTGAAAAGAGAAAGTAACACGTCAAAAACTGTCAGACTGAATTGATAACCAGAATGACAACAAAACGTAAAACAACTTTTCAATCTATTTGTATTTCTAGTTAAAATTGAAAATTGAAAGTTGCGTGAACTTTTTGATCAAACCTTTCTTTTCTGGCATTAATTGTCACTTAATGCTAATTATTATTATTTTGAAGAACCTCTCTATTTCCAGCTAATTAAAATACTATTTCGTTAGCCATGATTTCCAATCTCTAAAAACTCCAAATTAATTTTTAGGCTCGTAAGAAAGTTGTTGTTTCAACCTTCGTTATATTTCATTACGAAAGGGCATGAAAGTTTACACGTTTGTTGCGATCCTCTTTCTCCCTTAAAAATACGAAATTATTGAACGATGAAAGATGATTATTTATAACTTTTAAAAGAAAAGAAGATCAAATTGATTGTTTAGCTAAACTCGAGGAAACCGATACCTCATTTCTTCTTGAACTAAAAGATCTTTCAACCGTCTCAACTTTTAATAAATCACGTTTCTTCGGGCAAAGTCAAACTTCTCATAACGATCTTCTTCATTAAAAGTAGGACTGTAATGTAATGTTACAAAAGAAATATCGTAATTTGAAAGTTTATCTTCCATTTACACTTTTTTTTCTCTTTTTCTTTCGATCCAAGGATTTGGATGATTTTAATGTTTTTCTTTTTTTCTTCTTTTTTAATCTTCCTCGTCGTGGAAAATCACGGCGAAGCAACAAGTATATTTTCGATTGATGCGCCAGCTCTCTCTCGATTCGGTCAACTCAGGGCTTTCGCAAATTCCGCGAATCGTTTAAATGTCATAAAATGCAGCGTTGCGCCGCTTTTGACGCGTTAATGAAAATCGGCGGCCTCGGCTTGAAATCGTGAAAATTTCAAACGACATTTCCCGGTCAACAGCCGTTCGCCGTAGCTTTCGGCTTTTAAAGCTCGCGGGCGCGTTTAATACGTCGTTAGCCCATTTAAACTGCAACAGCGGATCGTTCAAATTGTCGGAATATTTTTCTGCCTGATTCTTTATTTTTCTTCTTTTTTTTTTTAGCCGACAGAGCAATTCTAACCTCAATTATTGGAAAATTATCGCTGTGGTATTTGTTTGATTTTTTTTTTTAGTCGACAGAGCAATTCTAACCTCAACTATTGGAAAATTATCGCTGTGGTATTTGTTTGATT
Source organism: Frieseomelitta varia (assembly GCF_011392965.1). Classification (NCBI taxonomy): domain Eukaryota; kingdom Metazoa; phylum Arthropoda; class Insecta; order Hymenoptera; family Apidae; genus Frieseomelitta; species Frieseomelitta varia. Next base: position 99,951 of record NW_025110176.1, on the reverse strand, counting down.
TTTTTCTTAGTCGACAGAACAATTCTAACCTCAATTGTTGGAAAATTATCGCTGTAGTATTTGTTTGATTTTTTTTTTAGTCGACAGAGCAATTCTAACCTCAATTATTGGAAAATTATCGCTGTGGTATTTGTTTGATTTTTTTTTTTTTTTAGTCGACAGAGCAATTCTAACTTCAATTGTTGGAAAATTATCGCTGTGATATTTGTTTGATTTTCTTTTTTTAGTGGACAGAGCAATTCTAACCTCAGTTATTGGAAAATTATTGCTGTGGTATTTGTTTGACTTTTTTTTTAGTCGACAGAGCAATTCTAACCTCAATTGTTGGAAAATTATCGCTGTGTATTTGTTTGATTTTTTT
>NW_025110176.1:97009-99083 GCF_011392965.1 Frieseomelitta varia | reverse complement strand
GTCGACAGAGCAATTCTAACCTCAATTATTGAAAAATTATCGCTGTGGTATTTGTTTGATTTTTTTTTTTTTAGTCGACAGAGCAGTTCTAACCTCAATTGTTGGAAAATTATCCCTGTGGTATTTGTTTGATTTTTTTCTTAGTCGACAGAGCAATTCTAACCTCAATTGTTGGAAAATTATCGCTGTGGTATTTATTTGACTTTTTTTTTAGTCGACAGAGCAATTCTAACCTCAATTGTTGGAAAATTATCGCTGTGTATTTGTTTGATTTTTTTTTTTTTTTAGTCGACAGAGCAATTCTAACCTCAATTATTGGAAAATTATCGCTATGGTATTTGTTTGACTTTTTTTTTCAGTCGACAGAGCAATTCTAACCTCAATTATTGAAAAATTATCGCTACGGTATTTGTTTAATTTTTTTTTTTAGTCGAGCAACTCTAACTTCAATTATTGGAAAATTATCGCTGTGGTATTTGTTTAATTTTTTTTTTTAGTCGACAGAGCAATTCTAACCTCAATTATTGGAAAAATATCGGATATTTGTTTGAAGAAAAGGGGGGAAAAAGAAATTCGATAAATGTCGGTACGAACGATCACACTCTTAAACTAATAAAATCTTTTGATATTCCTCTCTTTCTCTCTCTTCCTTTTTCAGGAAAGGAAATAAATTTAAAATCAAAGATTTCAAGGAAGGAAAAACAGACAGGAGATCAAATCTAATACTAAAGAACCATAGTCTCGTTTAAAGTTTCTAACGAAGATAACTTCTGTTAGATTCGTTGTGTCCGATGAGTTGAAAGTTGTAACCCCGGAAGGGAGCCCCTAATGAATTAATAGTTGTTTTTATAGCTCATTAGCGTTTACTTTGAGCTACGAGAATTAAAAAAGTTGCTTCGTGAGATCGTGCGGTCGCGGAGAAAGAAAGAGCTCTCCCGAGTTATTTCAGCATTATGACTTTAAAGAGAGAAAAAAAGGGAAAGGGATATCGAATAAATTGTTAAACTGAGCTGCAGTATTCTTGCGTAATTCACGGTTTCAAATAATAAACATATCGGCGACGCAACTTTTACTTTGACATACTTTATTTTAAACAAGCGAAACCACATTCCGAGATTATTATTATTATTAGATCACGAATTTATATTTTTTATGAATATAACAATTAATCCTTTTTATGGAACGTCGGATATTCAATTCTGTTTTGTATTTTGCATTCCCTATGATTAAGATTATATTGAAAGTTTCCAAAAGCGAGCAATTGAAAATGCTAAATTGCTATTATGACATCCAGTGTCCAGCGATGGTCGAAAATTGTTCCATCTATTGAAATATTAAATTACTTGACTACCACTAAAGTGGAAAGTTCGGTAGAACATCGTTTCGTCTATTAAATTATTAAATCACTTTATTATCGGTAGATGGAAAGTTAGATGGAATATCGTTTCGTGTCACAAAGTGTATTTTGTATATTTTTTTATATCTATAACGTTTTGTATATTTATCAACTGTTGGTTGATATGAACGTATAAAAATCTACAATTTACCTATCAACCCTCTAATTAAAATTCAATTAAAATTGATCTTCGCGAGAAACAGAGGTGTCGATTCTTCTCTCGAAGAGGACAGAGACGAAAATTAAAGATCAGAAGTTAAAAGTTCATGTGAAAGTTAGAAATTGATACGATATCTCTACATAATACATGAAATATTGAAAAATTAAAAACCGAAATTAAGAACCAGTCGATTCTTTCGTGTCACGTACTCGTGTCGATTTAAAAAAAAAAAAAATTATCGCAAAACTCTATGCTTTTCTTCAATTTTTATTACAAATACGCGAATAGTTGATTCATTTTCCTTAAGATATCGAGCGAGAATGATAAATTACCGATTCTGTGAATTTACGCTTTTACTAATTATTACACGTGTCTTAAATTAAAACTATTTTAAATTATATTATATTATGTTAAATTAAACCTATTTTAAATTATATTATGTTAAACTAAACCTATTTTAAATTATATTATATTATGTTAAATTAAACCTATTTTAAATTATATTATGTTAAACTAAA
>NW_025110176.1:57967-96986 GCF_011392965.1 Frieseomelitta varia | reverse complement strand
ATGTTAAATTAAACCTATTTTAAATTATATTATGTTAAACTAAATCTATTTTAAATTATATTATATTATGTTAAATTAAACTTATTTTAAATTATATTATATTATGTTAAATTAAACCTACTTTAAATTATATTATATTATGTTAAATTAAACCTACTTTAAATTATATTATATTATGTTAGATTAATTTTAAATTTTATTATATTATGTTAAATTAAACCTATTTTAAATTATATTATATTATGTTCAACACATCGTCAGTAATCTTTTTACGATTTTATAATTAATGCACGACGGTTTGTTGTCTCGTTTTTGAAGTTGCATCAACCGCTTATGTGGGTTATTTCCCACGCTCGAAGACTAACGAATGCACAAACGAAAATCGACACTCGGGTCTCTCCCTGCAGTACGTTAATTTCCGGTTAAAGACAGAGCGAGATAGGTACAATATCATTCACCGGATGAAATCGCCAGGCGTGTTTCGCTGTCGAAAAGACGAATCGCGTTCACGGTGAAAACATCGAACGCGTTCCACGCTCACTGCGATTTATCTCCTCCTTCCTCGTTGTCGTTTTTCACGCGATTTTTCTCGTTCTCTTTCCCTTTCTGTTTTTTTCTTTTTTGTCTTCATTCGTCGATTAGACAGAATCCGCGGACTTTTGCACGGTGAAAGTCGAGTTCAAAGTTCGCCAGGGTGAATTCCGAAGCGTGAAGCAATTTGTTGACTTTTCATTGAAACGTGGAGGATGGAATCGTTAACACAGATGTGGGAGAATTTCACGAAGCTGTGCTACAATCGTACGCGTATCGATTTTCAAGAAAACATGCCGTGAAACTCCTATTGATTTCCACGCTTTTCTTCAATTTTTATCTTTTAAACATTCATCCTTATCTTACTTTTATCTTTTGTATCTTTGTCTCACTTTTATCTTTCATATCTTTGTCTTATTTTCATCTCTAAACGTTAATTTTATAGGCAGCGGTTGGTTTACTTTTTTAAAATATCCAACGAGAAAGGTTAAATCAGTGATATTGTGAATTTACGTGTTCGGTAATTATTGCACGATAAGTGTTTTAAATTAAATTATATTTAACGTATTATCAATAATCTTGTTGTTTGATTTTGTAATTTTATAATTGATATATTGTTACGTGATAGTTGATTCTCTTTTTGGAAATACCGAATGAAGGGGATGAATGAATGGGAAAAGAATTACGGATTTTATGAATTTTTTTTATTTCTGCTAACTGCGATGAATGTTTTTACGTATATATTATTGACGACTCTTTTACGACCCTTTCATGGCTGATTCTCTTTTTGGAATTATCGAGTGGACGAATGGAAAAACGAGTTGCAGGTTTTATAAATTTTTTACTTTTATTAACTAGAACAAATGTTTTAACATTAATTGTTAAAAATTATTGAAGTAAAATTAACCTCCTGGATTATTGAACTTTACAATATTGAAAAAAATCTCATGAGGAAATATTTTTCTGTATACATGGATATTTGTATGCAAAATAAATTTGTATAAAGTACTATTTTTCGAAAAGCTGCTTGTATATTTATATTAAAGAAATTATACACATAAAATCCTTGTATTAACATATGAGTTCTTATAAATTTATATGTACATATATAAATTCTTTGTATTAAAGAAATTATACACGTAATAAAATCCAATTAAAGAATATCATATCGTTCAATGTTACGTTTGCAACAAACATAGTACAGTCACGAAGGGAATTATAATTAACAGGTTGAATCAAGGACGAATGTTAAGGGAATCACAATTAATAAGTTATTAATAAAATTAAAATATAATAAAATATACGTATATAAATAATATAATAAAATATAATAAAATATACATATATGATATATATAAATAATATTATTTATATATATACAAAATAAATATATATATAATAAAGTATAATAAAATATATATAACATAATATAATATAATAAAATTAAAAAAATACACAAAGCAGCACCATGGTGTTCAAATATTTATAAAAGCAAATGCACGTATGTGCATACACGTATGTAATAAACACAAAATAAACAAAGACGTACAAAGAAAAAATACTTGAAAAAAAAAAAAAGAAAAATTGGTCACTCGAAACGAATGAAAAGAAAAGAGAGCACGAACGAGATACGAGTATCTCGGTGATCTTGGGAGGAAATATTTGGCCGTGAATAAAGCCAAATATTTCCTCGCGAAACTTAGAAGATCACGAAATTTTTTCGGTAACACGTTTCAAAGTATATACAATCCGCCATGAAAGAGATACAGCGTTTGAACGCATTGGGAAATTTAGTAGGGCACGCGTCGATGAAACGTCGTAAGTCTCGAAAACGGCCATGAATAGGATGACACCTACGGGAATTCGTTCCCGATACGGCGCGACGGCCAGGCGATTGCTCGATTTGAAATCAGGTCGGCGACGAGCGAATCATCGTCCGAGGGATATAGCCCCCGAACATGTTTCGAATCGTGATATATCGGTCCGCGTGTGCTCGATTTCAAGGATGCTCGTTGTCCACTTTAGAGCTCGATGGATTTATAACATGGACATGGACAAGGGTGTTAAAGCCAGAGAGTATGCTTCGTGCGGTGAGATTCGGTCAGGAGGAATTGAACCGATTTGTGGAGCGACTTAAGAAACGTGAACACTTTTTTTCTCCTCTTTTGGACGATGGTTCAACTTTTTTTTTACTAAGATCGCAAGTGTCAATTATTAATTTTGAAGCGATCTTTGTTTCTCTACAAATAAGTTTCCAATTTGTGATAAAAATGCGAAAATAATATGGCGGAGAAAAACCGGAGAAAAAAGGGTCGAAATAAAAATACAGAAGAAACGAAGTTGTAGTTTCGAGAGGTTGCAAAGAGAGGTATGATTTGAAATGAATTGTAAATTGTCAAATAAAAGCTTGACAAATGTCATTAGGTTAATTTGAGTGGTTTGATTATTTAGCTGACTTGAGGAAATTTAAAAGAAGACAAATTTGTTAGAGGAAGGGGCACTTGTAAATGAAAAGTCTAATCAAGGGGTACGGGAGAGAAAAAAGGTTGGGAACCGCTGAACTAGAAAATAGAAAAAGTAATTGCTATTAAAATAATTTATTTCTGCTACTACACTAGTATTTAGTACTTATAATATACTGATATAACATGCTATACTATAATATACTAATGTAATATATTATTATTTATTGCTACTATACTACTATTAAAAATAATAATATACTACTATTTTTGCTACTACACTACCATTTAATATTAATAGTAATATTAATTTAACTACCATTAAAACTACTATTATTTACTATTAATTTAACTACCATTAAAACTACTATTATTTAATATTAATTTAACTACCATTAAAACTACTATTATTTAATATTAATTTAACTACCATTAAAACTACTATTATTAACTACCATCAAAATTTAATATTAATTTAACTACCATTAAAACTACTATTATTTATACTACTATTAAAACTACTATTTTTGCTACGACACTACCATTTAATACTTACAATATACTGATATAACATGCTATACTATAATATACTAATGTAATATATTATTATTCATTGCTACTATACTACTATTAAAAATAATAATATACTACTATTTTTGCTACTACACTACCGTTTAATACTTACAATATACTGATATAACATGCTATACTATAATATACTAATGTAATATATTATTATTTATTGCTACTATGCTAACACTAAAAATAATAATATACTACTATTTTTGCTACTACACTACCATTTAATACTTACAATATACTGATATAACATGCTATACTATAATATACTAATGTAATATATTATTATTTATTGCTACTATGCTACCACTAAAAATAATAATATACTACTATTTTTGCTACTACACTACCATTTAATACTTACAATATACTGATATAACATGCTATACTATAATATACTAATGTAATATATTATTATTTATTGCTACTATGCTAAAAAAATAATAATAATATACCATGTTATTATTTAATAATTCAAGAGTAAACTCGGGCAAGCAAAAAGTAACAAATTAATTCGTCGTCCTTCTTTCGATGCAAGTGCATTTTCGCACAAAATATGGTGATATTGCAAATAGAAGAGAAAAATGACGAATTTCTTCACTTTTCCTCCGACTCGGAAAATTGTCCTACGTAAAGATCGAAAAATTCCAAAATCGTTTCCCAAATATTCCACGTTATGTATATTGCAAAGATTGCAAATTGATTCATTTTCAATTGCAATGTTAATTCCTGCGATTCAAAATCTGCTGAAACGTGGAAATCGTGAAGCAATCTCTCTCCGGTTCCACACTCTAGTTAAATGTTACTCTCGATTAACGAACGATACGTGTATCGCGTTCAAAGGGAATTAGGATTGGAAAGAAGAGTTATTGTGACCGTGTAGACTAATCGATTCCCCGCAATCATTCGCGGCTGATTTATTATGGTTCCGATCGTGTCAGGCGTAGCGAAAGCGATTCCATCGCATTTTTCTTCTCTCCTATCGTCCCTCCTTTCTCACTTCTTCGTTGATTCGAATCAAAATGAGGGGAAACACCCGCTCTCGAATCAGTTGATCCTCGCGAGTGTCGTCTATTTTAACAAATCACCGCGGTAAGTATCTTTGCCTTCGTTGCATAGCTGATGAAGAACATCATAATTTGGAAAAGTGGGGTAAATAGATGTACAGGGTGTCTCAAGTGATGGATGAAAACCGAGTACGTGAAACTTTTTCTTTCAAGAAGGAAGGAAAGATGAAATTTTTTTTCATCGAAGCCTTCGTTTTCGAGAAAATCGAGTTTGAAAATTTCGTGTACACTTGAACTTGGTCGATTCTTTCTTCTTTGTCTACTTCACCTATGCAAGATATATATTGTCAAATTTTCGTTTAGCACGTAACGTAATTGAAGGTGTAAAATTATCTGGAAAGATGGAAATATTCAAGACGTGGCGTTTGAAAATTGGAATATACAAAAAGAATTTAACAGAGATTTATGTATATAACTTTTATATTATGTATATAACTTTTTAATCGCTTTTTGCCTTAATGGCGAACTCACACTCGCCATTTTAGGCTATTTAACGTAACTCATCGTGTTAAGGATTTAACAGTTTGACAATATATTAAATTTTTTAAATTTATATAAATATATATATATATATATTATATTTATTATAATTACATATTAAATTTATTATAAATCAATTGACAAATTATTTTGTCTTAATGGCGAACGTACAAACTCACACTCGCCATTTTTATTAGGTTATTTAACCTAACTCATCCTGTTAAGAATTTAACAGTTTGGCAATATATTAAATTTATGTAAATATATATATTATATTTATTATAATTACATATTAAATTTATTATAAATCAATTGACAGTATATTAAATTATTTTGTCTTAATGGCGAACAGTACAAACTCACACTCGCCATTTCAGATTATTCAACCTAACTCACCAGTTTGACAATGTATTAAATTTATTAAATTTATCATAATTACACACTAAATTTATTACAAATCAATTGACAGTATATTAAATCATTTCAAAATTACTCGAGAATGTCAATTTTTCACTTGTAACGTACGTTCAAAAAAAAAATGTTCACCGTTAGAAAAATAACAACGCGAATATTCTGTTTCGTAGTCTACATTTTGTATATGCTATACTTTTCTTTATCTTCCGTTACTCTAATTTATTCGTCAAAGAAGGAAATGTCAAAATGACAAAGCCAAGGAACGAGACATTATTTCGTTCCGTTTATTATTATCTACGCTTGTAGCTGATACAGGTACATCGTAAATAAAATTTCGCGAGTCCATGTAGAGAGAAAGAGAGAGAGAAAGAGAGAGAGAGAGAGAGAGAGAGAGAGAGAGAGAGAGAGAGAGAGATGTATTCGCATATTTTCGGCGATGATACGCGGCCACTGCGCAAAAGAAGGTAATTAACGAACGCGCACGTGACCCGTAGAAATTTACGATCCCCAGTTAGAGTGTCACGCAATCAGATAACATAATGTTGACACTCTGGTGAATGTGCTAAAGGAACGGCGTAATTGAAATATCTCGTGCGAAAATTTATTTCAAGCGATTGAAAAAAAGTTGTGCTGAAACTTCTGAAAGTTTCTCGATCATTAAAAAAGAAAAAAAAAAAAAAGAAAAAGAAAAATTAAGATACGAGTGTACGAGTAATTTTCAACTATTATCGTCGTGTCATATGACAATCATCAGATTGTTTAATCCATTGAGAAGTGCGAGCAGTTTAGCATTTGAAAATACAATTGATCAATTTCACCCCACGAGAAAAATAGCAATCGAGTTTGCATAACAACAACGTTGAAAAAGACAGATTCCCGACAACGTAGAATAAAATGTAGGGGAAAAACGATTGGAAACAAAATGTTAAATTAGTGTGTTAATCTTTCGGAATTTTTCATTTAATTGAATTTCACTGTCAATCTCTCCGACTGAGAGAACGAAATAAAATGTTCGTGATACATGAATTAGTACAAATACATAGACAGATGCGTGCAAATCCAACAATACTGATCAAGAGTTGAGAATATAATCATAATTGATACAAATGGAAAATAATTTCTTTTCCGTCTACGTTAATAATCAGACATGATATTTAATTGAAGGGATTAAATAGAACAACATTTAATTAGAAAAAGAACACTACATGTTGTTTCCAGTATTTTGAATTATATATATACCAAATATCCAACACAACAGTCATGCTTTCGTGGCAATCAATATTTGGCTGTTCGTTGAACTAAGATACTGAGTTGAATAAGGATTGAGTCCAGTTAGAAAGGGCTTTCGAGTGAAACGATAACAATTTCGTTGCGAGCGAGTAAGTCGTGGAAACATGTGACGTGATTTCTCGCTTTAGTGTTGAAACAATATTTTTCTTAATCGTGTTATCTCTGTGCCGCACAGAAACTGAAATATTTAATTCCTTGTTTTTTTTTTTTTTTTTTTTTTTGTTTTTTTTTTCAAACTTTACGCTTCAAATTCTTGCACTGTCAACGGAATCTAAGTATTAACTGAAGAAAGAGATTGACAATAATCAACTATAATCCTTTCTTCGATATTCTTTGTTATGTAATTTAACCATCTATTAATTGTCAAAGGGTCTGCATAAAGGCCATCTTTGTCTAAAAATTTATGTACAAATATTTTTAAGAAACGTCGAAGAGTTTGAAATCCACCCATTTTGTATCCAAAATTAAACACAAGTTTCTTCTTCAAACATAATATCAATTTAAATTTAAAATTTTCAACTGTTAATCTTGAAAATTGACAATACATAATTATATAAATTTCTAGAAATAAATGATTAATATCAACAAATTGTAATTGTATAAATTTTGCTTCATAATCAGGAGTAATTGGATCATCTTTTGGATTATGAATTCAGGAATATAAATTAATAACGAATTTATCATTCAATTGTTACTAGATATTTTAACAATTAGACATATTTAACAATCGTTTTTATAGTTGTTATATCTCACAATATCGTTTTAACATTGCTATCGTATTCCTTCGGTCATTCGCGTCTCTGCAAAGTAAAAAAAGTACGACAAGTTCGAAACGAAAATATAAAAAGTTTCCCTCGGCGTACGTGATCTCGCAGTTAAGCTTCTCGAAATAATACCGACTCGTTTCATTTCCCGAAACCTGAGGCCAAGATTAAAGTGTCAGAAGTTGAGGATTTAGCGGCCCAATTTCAGCCACAACATTTAATTTAAAAACAAACACCGCGATTTCACCTCTACCGGGAATGAGGAACGAACGATCTTTCCAAAATTGAACGCTCGAAATTTTTGCAACGAACGATCGTTGCGTGTAACGTCCGATCCTCCGCGGAAATCGAAAAGTCAAAGAAGAAGCAATCCAATTTTCTTCCCCCCCGATATCCTTCAATAACACGGAGTAAATTCTCTTCTCTTCGAGAGACAGACAGAGAGAGAGAGAGAGAAACCTGACAAATAATCTAACGAGATTCTACGTGTTCTATTTTCGTTTCTGTTCGTGGCCCTCGGGTTTGAGAGATCCTGTCTAACCCGACGCGAATTTTACAAATTTCATCGTCCGCTGATTGCTTCATCTGAAAGGCACGCCGGCCAAGTTAACAAAGGAGGGAAACTCGGCTCGTTAATTACCAGTCGTCGATGCTAACTTGCGGCGGGAACTCCTGTCTTTTAACAGGAACGTCGGTTAGCGAAGTTAACTCTGCCACGAACGAGGAAATTAGTAGTTCGGTTAAATAAACTCGAACATCGGACGCCGATATTAGGCGACAAGGGCCAACGATAATTGACGCGACCAGCTTCCATAGGGAAATTTATTGGTCGATAAGGGCACGCTTGCTAAACAAGAAGAGTCAGCGAAAATTGCAATAAGAACATTTAGGTAATAGAACTTCGGTGAGGTGGCCTTTTGAGTAATTTTGACGACGAGTCTGTCGTTTCGATGGATTTTGAAATTATCGGACGAATTATTATATGCGTCGAAATTAGGTTAGGTTGTTCTTCAAATTTTTCTTTAAGAAGAGAGTCGTTTTGATGGATTTTGAAATTATTGGACGAATTATTAATGCGTCGAAATTAGGTTAGGTTGTTCTTCAAATTGTTGTTTAAAAAGAGATCGTGAAAATTCTAATAAAAATATTTATCACAATTCTGACAAATTTATCTTTTGAATAATTTTGACAAATCTCTCATTTCGATGGATTTTGAAATTATTGGATGAATTATTAATGCGTCGAAATTAGGTTAGGTTGTTCTTCAAATTGTTGTTTAAAAAGAGATCGTGAAAATTGTAATAAAAATATTTATCACAATTCTGACGAATTTATCTTCTGAATAATTTTGACAAGTCTCTCATTTCGATGGATTTTGAAATTATTGGACGAATTATTAATGCGTCGAAATTAGGTTAGTTTAAATTGTTCTTTAAGAAGAGATCGTGAAAATTGTAATAAAAATATTTATCACAATTCTGACGAATTTACCTTTTGAATAATTTTGACGACAAGTCTGTCGTTTCAGTGGATTTTGAAATTATTGGACGAATTATTAATGCGTCGAAATTAGGTTAGGTTGTTCTTCAAGTTATTCTTTGAGAAGAGCTCGTAAAAATTGTAATAAAAACATTTATCACAATTTTAGTGAGGCTTCTTCTTGAATAATTTTATGATAAATCCGTCATTTTGATGAATTTTGAAATTATCGAGTAAATTTTTGATTTGTTAAACTATCGATACATCGAAATTAAGAAGTTGAGAAAAATTGTAATAAAAACATTTGTCACAATTTTCTTTCTGAATAATGTAGTTTCTCTTTGAATAATTTCATGACAATCACTTTGCTAAATTTTGAAATCATTGGACAAATTCACCACACTGTATATTACAAATTTATAAATATTATAAATTTATCACACCATTTATTGTAACAAATTATTATTTATTACATTATTATCAGAACATCCCATATTATTCATAAAATTCTAGATTTTTACGATTTTTACTATTGTACATTATTGATTAAAAATTTTTTGTGAAACGTTACAAAAAATTTCTTTCCTATGTTAAACAATTCGAGCAGATAATCGCAACAGTTTCGCCCGAATAAATAGCTCACCGGGTATATACTGTACTCTCATTCTTCCCTCTTCTCGCAATATCTCCGATATCGTCCGACTTTATTAAATTCAAGTCTCTCAACTTGATAAACTGGTGTCCAAATATAATTACTTTCACCGCGTTAGCAAGTTCACGGCGAAACAAGCGATTCCAAGCGGGATAATCCCGCTTTGGGCCGATGCTTTTATAATGCAACCATTCCCTCGCGGAATTGCGATTGAAAGCTCCGCGTGTCGTAGCTTCTTATTCCTCGCCCCTTTGCTCGAACTTTATTAGCGAAATAAATTTCTCGATCCCGTTGACACACTTCTCGCCTTATAAATTCTCACTCTCGTAAGAAAACCGTAATTCCCAAACTGGGTTACTGTGAAACCTAATTTCGAACAATCAAGGAACAATTGGTTGGTTAATTATTGCACCTGGAATATGGTGTGCTTGACAATTACGCGCGATCGTTTAGTTCTGTTAATTAATATCCGTGTACAGTTCAGTTTATTTACATAATTATCGGTAATTATTAATGATTGACACGCTCGTCATTATTGATTACTATATGCTCCCGAGAGAAGCTGTAGTTTCGTTCTCATTTTCGATCTCTCGTTCTTGTTTTCGAATTGTTTCGAATTTCTTTGGGATATTTTAACCTTCGCGAGTATTTAAATGACGTTTTCCTTTTTTTTAAATTCAAAATCTCTAGCTGGTGGAATGTTAGATTAATTATGATGAAACGGATCGATAATTATCTCCCGATTAGAATCGTAGAAAATTTCGCGAAATAATGAAAGACTGATCAATTTTGATAATGCAAGATTGTTATTTCCCAGGAAGATACTTATTTCCCGATTAGGGAAATCTTAGGAAATTTCGCGAAATAATGGAAGATTGATCAATTGTATTCAAGATTTCGTTGTAAAATGTACAATATGTGGCTAGACGTCTAAAATCAGGTTCTGTGAAAGTTTCGTGTTACACCAGGGATAATCCCTGGAAAACGATACCAATTTCCAAGACCTACCATAAGGAATTAACCTGCAAGATTCAGTTACAGTGTAAATACGTTAATTGAAGAAAATTAGAAATGAATTATGTTAGAATAAATTTAGTTAAATCGGAGTAAAATTAACGAGAATTAAAGATCGAAAGATTCTTTTCCAACTGATCTAGTGTCTGGTGACATAGATGAATTTTGTGCATAAATTCAGCAGAGATATAGTGTTATGGTATGTTCTTTCTCATGGTATCTTATTGCTTGCAATTTTTCATACTTATCGAATTCAGCAGGGCGAAGTTACGAAACCGTCTTGCTTCGGGCGTTCGCAGATTCTGAAGGAACCGAGAGATTTCGCTCTTGCATTTCATTTCATTTCATTTTGATGCCACTAGCTTTTGACATATCATCTGTAGAATTCTTCTCGATGGAAACATATGATTTCCTTTGTCGCGAAATGTCCTGAGAACGCTGCGAAATTTTGACGACGAAGAACTTGAAATGAAACAGAGGTACATCTTCTTCATACATGTACAGGGTGGGTGGAAAGTTTCTTCCCACCTATTTTTTTTTTTTTTTTTTTTAATAAAACATCAAAACTAATTTCGTTAATTTTAAAGTAAATTCAAGTTCGAACTGTTTCTTTTTTAAAAAAAAAAGAACTGTTTCAAATTAAAAAAAAAAGAAAATTACGGATTTTCTATTTGAGTAGGATCTTTGGCCCACCCTGTATAAATTTTGTTCGAAGCAAATGAAGAAGAGTGAGTTAACGTGAAGCAACTTTCCATTGAAGCTGAAACCAGGATAGTTCAAATTAGTGAATGGTAATAGGAAGATTCGTCGATAGTTAGCTAAAATTCATCGAAGGTCAAAGATAGGGAATAAAAAGTGAGGTTAATAATTAAGAAAACGAGATAGTAGCTTCATTTACTACTGAAATAAATGCAATATGTAGCAATTTTTAATTTAATCTAGTTGCGAAAGGATTTTCACGTGCAAGGAGAGGACGAGTGCACATTGCGCGAGAAAATAAAATGATCCGAGATTCAGTACGTAAACGCGGAACATAAAACGACCGAACGACGCCGGAAAGTTACCAGCAGAAGGTAACTTTCGAACTGCAACGAGACGCAAATCTGCGCAATCGGACAGAAAGTTTTTAAATTAAGGCGAGACAGGGCGATTCTGTTTCCAATCTTTTTCGCCACTCGACCGTGGGAAAGAAGTTTCATGTTGACGCTTCGAGTTTAGATTGCTGTTAATCGCAGTCGGAAAATGGCCGCAGAACGGAAATTGAAAGTTAATTTCGCGAAGATGAAAAGGCCAAGCGTTGAATCGACTACTCGAGCGATTAAATTGACTTGGAAGAAAAGTGGATTGACGAACGGAGAAACGAACTGCGATATTCCGTTCAATTTTTCAAATGTCTCTTGGTAATATTATAGCGATTTTATTCGATATATAATATATAATAACCTAAATGTAGAATATATATATTTAGGATACTAAATATATATCTACATTTAGGATACTAAATATAATATAATATAATATAGTATAGTATAATATAATATAATATAATATTATATTATATTATACTATATTATATTATATTATACTATACTGTATATATATATATAGTATAATATATATACAGGGTGTTTCCTGTAATGCGACGCACGATTTTTCTCCTACTTACAGCCACAAAAAAAAAGTTTAGAACAAAAGTTGAACGGTACAAGGTGTACAGTAAGTATCAATAAAAGAAATACTCGAAAACTGTTTGTTTTCATAGCTAAATCAAGATCACTTTGGACGAAACAAATACATTTTTCGAAATTTTTTTTACTGATACCTACTGTACACTTTTTCAACTCTTGTTCTAAACTTTTTTTTTTTTGTCAGATGGCTGTAAGTAGGAAAAAATTCGTGCATCACATTACAGGAAACACCCTGTATATTGGTAATATTTTTAACCTTCGACTATTATTCCCAGAAATATTTAATTAAATTTCCGAATTTTTTCAACAATTTTATACCGAAGAGAGATGCACATTTATGTATATTTTCGTGTATATTTTTCTTTACAACAGTACGATAAATTTTACAGAACAGCACGATACAATAATTCATATTATGACCAATTGATATTAAAATGTATTTGTATGACGGACGAAAGAATTTAACATTTCGCAATTTAACGTTAATTATCGTTTCATTTTTATTGTTATTTTCGAAATGTTACACGCGGTGGTTGTACCGTGTACAAAAGAATTCAACATTTCGTAATTTAATATCAATTTTCATTCTATTTTCATTCTGGTGGACGAAAGAATTTAATATTTTAGTAATTTATCAATATTGCTATATTACTATTAATTTAATTTTTCATTTCATTTTTATCTTTAGTTTCATCCTTCCTTCAGTTTGTACTTAATTGTCGATAACAATAACATTTAATTGTCAATGATAATAATACTTAATTATCATAACTAACTGCGAGGATATTTTCAAGGATTAAAATGATTAATTGCAACGATTAAAACGTTCAATCTCTCGCTCGCGTTGTTCGCAAATCTTTGGAAATTGAACAAATGAGGGGCCTAAACAACAGTGATGAACGTAAAGTTTCCGACGAAATTCGCCGGTTTATGAGCGGTTTGTATCGTTGGATAGGGCACTAGCTGTAATTTGGAACAATTCTTGGACAGTTTGTAAATTGCAGTCGACTGGCTGCTTTCCACAGATTCTCCGTGAAATTCCACGAATGGCAACGGGGGAAACTTCCTCTACACAGAAAATGCATCTCGCAAAGAGAGATCCGAGCTCCCAAGCCAAAAGCGCTCTAGTACCCCCATCGGATCTATCTGAAATATCACTTTGCCTCCTTTCGTCGAGAAGATATTTGCACATCCGTATATTTTCAATCCGTGCTCATGCGGAAATATGAATTCTCATAAATATTGGCAGGGAAGTTTCATGAACGTATCGTATTGTAACGTGTATTGCTCCTTAGTCGAAAATTTATTTGATTTTCTTTCACGCTCGTTAGAGTGTGAATCTCATGGAGAGCTAATAGGAAATATTTTGCAACAACTCCGAATATCTATGCGACAATGCTAATTTGCGCGATTACACGCGCGTGAATTGATTAATTTACTATGAAGAAATCATTAATTCACGAATAAATCTAATTCACCCGAAATGTTATGAACAAACGTGCAATTAGCGATTCATAGACACGTTTCGGCGATTATGCGGCTGTTTATTCACCCAAGAATTTGCAATTCTCCAGCGAATCAACGCGAATAAAATTAACATTTTGCAGTGAAATTGACGCATTTGGATCGAAACTTTCATCGATAGTGTCTGGTGTCAGCCAAGATCCTTGTAACCGATCTCTTTTACCTCACGTCGGGTTAATCGTTTAATCCAATCCTCGTTCAATTTTTACAACGTTAATCTATCGTAAAAATCCGCGAGAACCATCGCCCTCACGCTCGCCGTCTTTTTATTGCATATTGCACGAACGTGCGACACAATTTATATTTTATCGGAGAGACGATTAAAACGTGAAGTTGAACTGAACTGTTCAGTTATTACAAAGCCATGGTAATCGAAGCTGTTGAAATTGCACAAGGGACAAACTTGACTCTCGATATTACTTTCGAGAATATAATTAGAAGGATAGAATTTTATTAGTAGAAAAAGCACTGTACTTTGAATTTCCTATACGCTATAATTATATAATATTATAATAGTATCTATGATATGATATTGTTATAATTGTATCTATAATATTATAATTATATCTATAATATTATATTATTGTAATTATATAATATTATAATTATACCTATAATATTATATTATTCTAATTATATAATATTATAATTATATCTATAATATTATATTATTATAATTATATAATATTATATCTATAATATTGTACTGTTATAATTATATAATATTATAATTTTATCTGTAATATTATATTGTTATAATTGTATCTATAATATATTATTATAATTATATTTATAATATTGTAATTATATAATATTATAATTATATCTAGAATATTATATTATTGTAATCATATAATATTATAATTATATCTATAATATATTATATTATTATAATTATATAATATTATAATTATATCTATAATATATTATATTATTATAATTATATAATATTATATCTATTATATGTATAATATTATATTGTTATAATTGTATCTATATTATATTATTATAATTATATCTATAATATTGTAGTATTGTAATTATATGATATTATAATTATATCTATAATATTATATTATTGTAATTATATAATATTATAATTATATCTTACATATCTTTCGTATCACACATAGTTTTTTTATTCTATGCAACGTTGCACTTTAAAATTATCCCGTGAATATCATAAAAACTATTAAGTATAATTTTATACCTAATTGAAATTATTAGGTACATAATTAAATTTTTATATCAATTAAATTTTAGTTTCATAGAAATTGTTATATTAATTAAAATTTTAGGTACAATTTTATATTATATTACATAAGACGAAACCTCGAGAAAAGAGAGAATATTGTTTTGTATGTTAAATATCATAGGAACCACTGCACCATTGAATATTTCAAAAATATTACATCACATTATTTTACACGCTTACATTTCTCTTCGTGTCACATGCATTTCTCCGCTTTACACGCTCGCATACTCTAAATTGATAAAAATCCGCGGTCCACTTGTGACAGTTACAAGTAATACGTTTCGGCGTTATTATTAAAATTTAAACGTCGACTCGATGAATCCCTTCAATCCCGGCGAGCGAATTCGAATTCGATCGGATTGATTTTATTATCCGCGCGTTTAATATTAAATTCAGCGCCGACTTGTCGCTCCACCGACGTGATAATACAATTTGATATGATTCGATCAAGTGACAAAGCCGCGCTGGGAAATTTTTTTCCCACCGTACGTATGAAATTCATTAGTCGGAGGGACGCCATCATGCAGGAAATATGCTATCGATTCCGATGCCTTTCCACGCGATCTATATACGCGTCAATGTCGGAGCACACGAGTCCTTAATGAAATCGCGCAAATTGTAGGAATACTTTGGCATTTACCGCTGAAAACATATCGCTAACTGAACGACACCAAATTGTTTGTTAATAATCTCGCAATTGTCCTGGTAATAATCGTTTTCGGTGAAAAATTACGACGTTTTGCATGATAAGAGGCTAGAGAAGGGCTAACTGGCGGCCATTGCCTCGCTAGCGCTATCCCCTCCACGAGAAAGTTTCAACATGGCGGAGAGACTGACGCAGCAGCCGCCAGTTAGCCCACTCTGATCTAAATTGTCATTTATTTCACGCTTGTTTTCCAAGAACTTATGTTACATCGAGTCGGATTTTTACAGTTTACGTCGAGTATTTGTGAAAATGGTAAGTAAATGATAAACTTACTTGTGATTTCTTACTCGTAATCACATCGTTTTCGCGATGATTTCTGTAAACGAAGATACGCAATTAACTTCGAAGGAATTCGTCATAAAAATTGCAATAAAAGTAACGAAAATTTATGGAAATTTTACAGATAGTTACTAGCTACGAATATTCATTTATTTTCATGTCGTCAACTAAATAAATAGATGTGAATTTAATTAAAAAGTGCACGTTGACCTTGTTACTCTATTTTGGATAGTTTATATAATTTTGTTATATAATAATGAATTCTCATAGTCTCAGTCAGAATGATCAATTTGTAATTTTGTAGATCTGCAAAGAAAAAAAAAAAAACGTAGTAAGTTCAAGAAATTTACCGTGAAATGTATTAAAAGCCCATTTTTTTTTTTTTTTTTTACCTCAGTATCGCCGATAAACATTTTATACTTCGTTAAATTTCACAAACATACACAAAAACATGTTCAAAGAGAAATTGATTAACATCGTTAATTTCGACCCAATTTTTCCCAATTAAACGTAATTTCGAATGTGAAGGAACAATGAGCAACATTAGCGCGAGAAATGTAACTAAACCCGTGAAAACAATCTGTGGACAATGACATTCAGATACACGTCTCGAGGAGGGATCATTGTTCCCAGCACGAAACGGTAGAGAACTGTACTGTCGAACAGCTTAAGGGGGAAGAGCTTTGTCTCGCGAGCTGAATTATCTTCGTTGCACTTGGCCAAGTATAAATGTCACTGGCACACGCCGCTCAACGCTGTGAAAACAGTCGGTTTGAACAGCCTGTTGTTCAAGTTTCCCGCGAGACCAACGGCAACGATCGTCGGTCGGTCGTGGAGATTCAATAAAGTCCTGTTGGATTTAATAAATCCCGCGCAGCTGTCCGTTAATGCGAAGAATAAAACAGTTGTGAGCCGCTTTCAGTTCCCTGAAATAGTTATTAGCGATTTAATCGTCAACTGGAACTTGGATTGTCAGATAGTTTGTAATACCTTCTGGGTAAATGTGTGATGATATCGGTTAGAGAATGAGTCCCGTTAGAGCGTGAATGATTGTTAGAGAAGATTGGTTTGAATAAGTTTAAAATTGTAGTTAAAATTTGAAAATTTAGAAATTCGGAAGTTTAACAATCGGAAGTTTGAAAATGTTGAAGTCTGAGTATGCTTGAAAATTCCAAAATTAGGAGGCACTAAAATTTGAAAAGTCGAAAATTTAGAGATTCGAAAATTTGAAGCTCGAAAATTCCAAAATTGACGAGTTCGAAAATTTAAAGATCGAAAGTTTGAAAGCTGAGTAAGCTTGGAAATTCTAAAATTAGAAGGCTTGAAAATTTGAAAAGTCCAGAATTTAGAGATTCGAAAATTTGAAACTCGAAAATTCCAAAATTGACGAGTTCGAAAATTTGAAAAGTCCAGAATTTAGAGATTCGAAAATTTAAAGATCGAAAGTTTGAAAGCTGAGTAAGCTTGGAAATTCCAAAATTAGAAGGCTTGAAAATTTGAAAAGTCCAGTATTTAGAGATTCGAAAGTTTAAAGCTCGAAAGTTCGAAAATTCCAAAATTGACAAGTTCGAAAATTTAAAAAATCCAGAATTTAAAGATTCGAAAATTTAAAGATTAAAAGTTTGAAAGCTGAATAAGCTTGGAAATTCCAAAATTAGGAGGCTTGAAAATTTGAAAAGTCCAAAATTTAGAGATTTGAAACTTTTTGAAAGCTCGAAAGTTCGAAAGCTGAGCAAGTTTGAAAATTCCAAAATTAGATATATACGTATCTAGATATATATAGCAATGATTCCAAATTTCGGTGATTCGAAACTTTCAAAATTTTAAGTTTGAAAGTTGAATAAGTTCGGAAATTCCAAAATTGGCAAGCTCGAAAATTTAAAAAGTCTACGATTTAAGAATCCGAAAGTTTAAAGATCGGAAGTTTGAAAGCTTGAAAATTCCAGAATCAAGAGGTTTCGAAAGTTTAGAAATTCGTCGATTTTAGAGACTCCAAAATTGACAAAAATCTATCTTAAGATTACTAAAAAAAAAATCTAAATATTATTTAAATATTATTAAAATATTATTTTCTCCTATCAGTTTCAAGAATATTGCACCCTTTGATCATTTATATCTTCAACCAGTGAATAACAACACATCAACCAGTAATATAATTTCACCACAAATTTCCCTGCAAATACAATAGACGTTACACTACATTTTATCAAATGCCGTTTTATCTACAGCCGGCGATAAATCATCGCGAAACTTGCACGCAATGGAAAATCCCTTTGAAATCCTCTTCGAGAATTAATCAAACTACGATTTTATAAAAATCCAGCGTAATCGATGAAGCTTCGTAAATGTTCGATAACAAACAGCTCTCGAGTCCAGGATTTACGATCCGATCATAAACTCAGCGTTTTTTTCCAATTTGAGGGATGAAAGGACGTCGAGCTGCCCGGAAGCAAGTTGCAATGCTGTTTCGATCGCCCCTTTTGAGCCTCTCAGATCAAATTTGAAAATCATCAAAGTACATTTATTTTATAAATATTTTCATCTCTGTAACTAAATTATAGTTACATCGCTGCAACAAAAATGTCCGCCGGTAAATAATGATTTTTCCAGTGGAAAACAGCCGAATATTTCAGGATTGATGACGATTGAAAAAAATATTTGCTTAAAAATAACTTGAATTTTTATTTCGAGATGTAAATTCGAATAATGGAGGTTCTATTGTACTATGATTTCTTAAATCTTCTTCAATTTTTTTTAAATCTTCAGGGACAACGCTCGATACTGATGAGATTTTCGATTATTTTCGTTATTGACAATAATACTTTTTTCTGACAATTTTATTTTTTTATTAGATTCAATAGTTTATATGAAATTATATTACATCAGTTTATACAATTATTTAATAGCCATAATTTTTATAGTTTTTAAATGCTGTAAATGATTGTAAATGGCCAAATGGTATTGATAATTATGAAAATTAAATCACTTTTGACAGGTGTCGTATATTACGGGAGTCGGTATATTTTACAGACAACCCTGAAAAGTCAATTTCAAAACGTGCACACAATTATGTAAAACGTCGATTAGGGAGAAATGGTAGCGAAAAAAGGCATCGAGCGAATCATTGGGATTGCTTTGCACAATTTTCCGAGGGCTAGCTTAAGTTTCTGAAGACGAGAAACGACAGAGTTTGACAATATAAATCGACCATAAATAATTATTGAAAAAATGTTCCAAATGAAAAAACGTTACGTCCTTCAATGGGTTAGATCGCATGGTTTAAAATCTCTCGTTTATTCTCATTCTGGATAGCAGAGAATCAGGCAATCCGCGGCGATTGGCCATTCCGCCAAATGGTTATTACATGTATAGGAATTTGCAAGAGATAACGCCTCAGCTTCTCCTTCTGTTTGACACGAACTTGGAAATTCGATTACAGTCTGGTTGGTCGCCGCTAATTCGACAGATTGGCTTCATATTTCAAAATGCAGCCAGCAACGAGGAGGCACGCGAAAATTAACGAGACTCGGCGCACCTCTGGTCGATACTTTGCAATTAAATGCCATGGACGATGACAGGTATGTTTATCGTTTCATAGCCATCGCGCGTCCGAATCGTTGGATGTTAATGAGCCGTGCCGGATAATAAGCGCGTTCATCGGTGTTTTAACGCTGTTTGCTGGAAAATTGGCAACTGCACGCTACACGCTCGTGATACTGTGTCGATACTGTGGTTATACACGCAAGTATAATAGTAATAATAATAATGAAATAACGATGGTGTTATTTACTGTTATTATAATAGGTCCAATGTTCGCGTTATTTTGCGTGTTCTGTAAATTCTTGCATCTTCAGATTTCCCGTAAGATTTGCAGTCTGATCACGAACGTGTTCGTGAAAATTGGGATTCTCCGCCTGACAATTGGAACGAGAGTTCTTGAAGAAGTTCGTTTCGCATTCAGGAAAGACGTTTATGGCTAGAACTGCAAATTTTTATGAAAATTGTAATGTGTATGTAATAATTATTGTGTTATATAATCATGTGTATAATGCATAATAATATTATACAATATATGTATAAAATGTAACATATGTATAATACGCATATTATACATTATAATTTATAAAATTATAAATTTTCAACCGAACAATTAAAATGACTCTTAAAAAAAGTTTATTTCACATTCATGAATCACGTTAAATTTTTATGAAAATTATAATACGTGTATATATATAATGTGTATAATGTTATACAATAACACATAATCATTATATTATATAATAATATGTATAATGCATAATAATATATAATATATAAAATGTAACCTATGTATAATACGCATACTGCACATTGTAATTTATAAAATTATAAATTTTCAACCTAACAATTAAAATGACTCTTAAAAAAAACTTGTTTCATATATTGAACGAACTTTCGATTTTTTTTCGATTGAAAATTCTGAAAGTGTTTGCCCACGAATCTACCCTAGTTCCTTATCTGGTAACTATTGATCAAATTATAACCTCAATGTTCTAGGGAATTTCTTAGTCGACGCAGGATTTGAGAAATTATTCAGTCATCCGACGAATTAATTCATTAAATTAAACTCGAAGAAAACACGAAAGAATCATTGTATGCCAGAGAACATTCTCGTTCCTCCTCTCGACATCGAAATAACATAAACAATCCGAAAGTGTTTGCAAACGAATTTATCCTGCGATCTAGTTCTTTATCTAGTAACTATTGATCAAATTATAACCTCAATGTTCTAGGGAATTTCTTAGTCGGCGCAAAATTTGAGAAATTATTCAGTCATCCGACGAATTAATTCATTAAATTAAACTCGAAGAAAACACGAAAGAATCATTGTATGCCAGAGAACATTCTCGTTCCTCCTCTCGACATCGAAATAACATAAACAATCCGAAAGTGTTTGCGAACGAATTTATCCTGCGATCTAGTTCCTTATCTAGTAACTGTTGATCAAATTATAACCTCAATGTTCTAGGGAATTTCTTAGTCGGCGCAAAATTTGAGAAATTGTTCAGTCATCCGACGAATTAATTCATTAAATTAAACTCGAGGAAAACACGAAAGAATCGTTGTATACCAGGGAACATTCTCGTTCCTCCTCTCGACATCGAAATGAAATAAACAATCCGAGTGGAATTGAAATTCGCCCTCTTTCCTTTCTTCAAACTTTTTTTTCTTGAGCGACCGACGGGATCTTGATCGACCTTTGGCGATGATCGATCTCGAAATGAAACGTCGTTGACAGTGGAACATTTCATTCCTTCGAGCTCAGAGAGAGAGAGAGAGAGAGAGAAAGAGAGAGAGACGATTCTCCGAGCTCATTTAATTTTCAAGTGACGACAGATCGGTCCACCGCTTCGACGCTTTATCGTTCCATCTCGAACATTCCGGGTGAACGTCAAAACGAAATTACGCGACTGGAGATTGCTTGCGCGCGCGTGTTCAACCGTCGCCGATGTTTGTCAACGCGAGTGTCGGCATGTTCGCTGTGTAATTAATTGAAATTCTTTTCGTCGCCATGATGATTGAACTGTCTGTCCACGAGAGGCGCGAGAAAGTGCACGGAACGATAAAAGTTCCAAGAAAATTCTGGGACGAACGAGATGGAATTAATAAAAATTAACGAAACGGTTAACAACTTTTCCATCAGTGTCATTTGATAACGTGTTCTTAACGTGTTTCTTGATGGTCGGAGTGAATCTAGGAAACTTTGTTGTTGGGAAATGAAACAAAATTCCCTGGATTTTGTTTCACCAACCAAAAATATTTAATTGTCAGTGTTTTTCAAGAAGTCTTCGTTGCGTAACTATTTATAGTTTCTGGAATTTTTTTTAGGATTTTTACAAGTTTACTTGGGATTTGTAATCGTGGTTAATTATTTTTCTTTCTTCACTTGATAATCTAACGCTTTTGGTAGAATTTGGTATTAAATAATTGTGAATAATTTATGGAGTTAATAAAAATATAGTTGAAAACTTTTTTACCAACGTCATTTTGTTCCTAACTTAGAGAATTTTGTGATGCAAAGTTGAAACGAAAAAGATGAATAAAGATATTCGTATTTTTCAAGAAAGTTTGAGGACAAGTCATGTCAGAAGTTATGTAATGATTCATAATTTCTAGAATTTTTTAAGATTTTGGTAAGTTTACTTGGGATTTATAATTGTCGTTAATTACTTTTCTTTTTTCACTTGATAATCAGGCACTTTTGGTACAGTTTTCCGTGAATATAAATAATTTATGTAATTAATGAAAATATAGTTAAAAACTTTTTTACCAGTGTTGCATGGCTCTTAACGTAATTTCGCGTGTGCAAAAAATTTGCGTTCAAACGAAAAACTTAAACTTCAACTACTCGTATCTTTCAAGAAAGTTTAAAGAGACATCTTCAAAAGTTGTGTAACAATTTATGGTGTCTAGGATTTTCAGGACTTTCCAGTTTATTTAGCTATCTATAATTATAATTAATGCATGTCCCTTTCATTTCACGATAAAATGAAATTCCAACTTTTTTTTCTCATTTTATCTTCCCCTGTTATTTATCCAGCCGCTATATTTTTCATGCCGTTACCATTGAAAGAGGAGAAAGCAAGGAAAACGGCAGAATAGAACGCAGGAAGAGTAAAATAAATATGAATGAAAGGAAGAGCAAATAAATATCGCGGAGTTTTATTTTCCGTCCGACCATTGGTTGACATATACTACTTGCTCTGACCGTGCCAGTCCATCCATTCGCCATTGAACGAACGCACGTTGGTTTGTACTGCTTATTCGGCTGTTAGCACACTGAAATGTTAATCGTGCGTACAATTTACTTTGCCAATACCACTCTCCGAACGATTTCCGCTCTTTTACTCTTGAGATTCGCGAAACTTCAAAAGTCAACTTCAATAGTAAAGGAATTTAATAACAAATTAAAGAAACTCTTTTTCCACGTTCTTCACGATTCTTCTCTTAGAACGTTCGTGAGTTTTTTTAGTGTATTCAAATTATTGTACTTTAAGAATATTATATTATATTCTATTTTATTGTATAATTATATAATTGTTTATATGTTATTTTAATTATATAATTATATTATATTTTAAAATATTGACTTATTATATAATTATATTATATTTCAAAATATTAACTTATTATACAATTACATTATATTTCAAAATATTAACTTATTATACAATTATATTATATTTCAAAATATTAACTTATTATACAATTACATTATATTTTAAAATATTAACTTATTGTACAATTACATTATATTTCAAAATATTAACTTATTATACAATTACATTATATTTCAAAATATTAACTTATTATACAATTACATTATATTTNAAAATATTAACTTATTATACAATTACATTATATTTCAAAATATTAACTTATTATACAATTACATTATATTTCAAAATATTAACTTATTATACAATTATATTATATTTCAAAATATTAACTTATTATACAATTACATTATATTTCAAAATATTAACTTATTATATAATTGTATTATATTTTAAAATATTAACTTATTATATAATTTTATATTAACTTATATTATATAATTATATTATATTTTAAAGTATTAACATTATATTTCAGTATGTAAAGAGTATTGTCGTTCCTGTTAACTTCAACGGTTACGTTTATGAGAAATGTTGCCCGTGAGAGGTTAAAAAAAATGACAAGAGCCAGCACAGAAATAAATTGTTTCAATTTTAGAGAAACAAATAATAATATCAGTGTAATTAATGCGATAGTGTGTAAATTAATCCGATTTTAGATACGATTTTACAAAACGTTGAAATCGCTTGTTGACGTCACGCGTGTTTTATGCAAATCTCGCTACAACGTTTATCGGCGTTATCCATAATTAACGGATTAAATTTCTGATTTCAGTGAATAAACACAAACGACGATCGCAACATCGAAAAGTTTTCAATCAATTTAATTCCCTCAGAGAACCTCACGGATTTTCCTCAAACTTTATCGACGAGTTCACTCCGACTTCATCTCCTTCTTCGTCATTTCATTCTTTATTTCCGAACAATTTTTCGAAAGAAAGAACGATCCTCAATTTCGATCGAGTCCTCAATTTTATTACACCGTGAAACATCGACACATGTACATGTGTACGTCAGATATAGAAAATCGGATCTTGCTTGCTAAATCGGTTATACTACTAAAATCTGCTCGGCGAGGCTCGCATCCTAAACAGACATTTGACGTCTTCCGCTCCATTTTGGGGTACTTGTCGTTCCTGCTTAATGTACAGGAAGTTCGCTCGTACCATAGCGCACGAACCTCATTCATTTCTAAACTGCATGCCACCGTTAGGTACAGCTGCGAGTAGGTGAACCAGCGGCGAGATGGTAACGCCGAATTGCGTTATCTTGTTCAAGTTGACTGACACACCTGTGTCTGTGTACCATCGTGGAAAGTTTCTCGGATCTACAAGAACTGAAAAACTAGACGAAGAACAGACGATTCGTAAATTTTTAATTTCCACGAATGATTATAATTTCTCTGATTTATATATTAATCTGTATCTTCGACGTTTTTGATTCCTTTCTCTTTTTTTAATTTGCGTAAAAGTTCTATTTAATTGTTAGGGTAAAAATATTCGCAAGTGCTAATTTCCTAATTATTCTAATTTCTCTGATTTATATAATCTGTATCTTCGACGATTTTGATTCCTTTTCCTTTTTTTAATTTGCGTAAAAATTCTATTTAATCGTTAGGGTAACGTGCAAAAATATTCGTAAATTCTAATTTCCTAATTACTCTAATTTCTCTGATTTATATAATCTGTATCTTCGACGATTTTGATTCTTTTTCTTTTTTTTAATTTGCGTAAAAATTTTAGCCAATCGTTAGAGTAACATGCAAAAATATTCGTAAGTTCTAATTTCCTAATTATTCTAATTTATACGATCTGTCGTCGATTTCGATTCTTTTCTTTCTTCTTTAATTTGCGTAAAAATCGTTTGCTAATCAAAAAAAGCTGTCAACTATATTTAAAAATACTTTAAAAATACCTTCAAAGTATTTTTCTTTTTCTTTTCTTTTCTTTTTAGAAGAAATAAAATTACCACTTGATGGAAACCAACGATTGAGCATTTTATCCTCTACTTCTCGTCTTCCTGATTCCTCTGTCTGCCTCTCCGCATTCAGATCGCTTTTCATTCTTGTCTCTCAGTCAAGTCGATCAAATATTTGTCAGCGCGCTTGCTGCATTTCAATCGAAACATTACCGCGCTCTTTGTAAATATATTTCCAGCTTATTCCGGTTCGATTCCGGTGAACGGTCGAGTGCAGCACTCTTGCAAATTGAAAAGCATGCTAAAAGCGATGCTTTACTGGGACTGCAAGCTATTTTACGGGAAAATCAACATATAGGAAATATCGAGTCAAATGACTCGAAACATTTATTACGTTGCCGATTCGAAGGTCCTTGATTTACCGAAAATCGTGTATCAAAGACTATTAAGAGGTTATTCTAATGTGAAGTGCGTGTCTTTTTAACTTTGTTAGGGAATTTTTTGCAAAGAAACTATTATACCTTTTGCTGTCAAATTGACAAGATTTATTTGTACGTATTTCAACGACGTTTCAAAATTTTTTGGGACGAAAAAAAGTTAAAATTAGTGGCACCGCATACTCTCAAACATAATTGCTTTTAAAAAAAGGTCGTCTTACGATGTCCATGATTCCGGCCATTCTGCTTGTCGGAAATAAAAAAACGTGAATGTTCCTTAATTAGTATGAGTTTGGCTATAGCAGGTACCAAAACAAAAGAATAAAGTCGGTAATTAAAAAAGTGGTGATAATTTGAAGTTCGATCATCGATTTCTACATGTTATTGTTAAACTTCGGAAGCCTAGAAAAATATAAAAAATAAAATTTTTTGGTTGATTCTAGTAGAGGCTATAGTCGCACATGTACTAAATGCGTACTTAAAATTTTGAATCAATTGGTCAAGTAGATTTTGAGATATCGTGGACACCGTTCTGAAGAACATAGTTTTCAGAAAAATGCCTTTAAAGTTTAAAAAAAATAAAATTCGAACTTCACGTTGGAAACAAATAGAAGATAATTTTCTGAACTCACGAAGGCTAACATTCGTAATATATTTCGAAGCAATCTTTTACAATCCATGTTTAGAAATCTTCGAATTTATCAAAATTGTAAATCTTTACCATCAAAAAAATAAAATACAAACTTCACGTTGGAAACAAATAGAAGATAATTTTCTGAACTCACGGAGGCTGACATTCGTAATATATTTCGAAGCAATCTTTTACAATCCATGTTCAGAAATCTCCGAATTTATCAAAATTGTAAATCTTTACCATCAAAAAAATAAAATTCGAACTTCACGTTGGATACAAATAGAAGATAATTCTCTAAACTCACGGAGGCTGAAAATCACAATACACACATTCCTATTTCGAACCAATCCATCTATACGTTTTGAAAAATTTTCGAGACTCTTCCAAACTATATAGAATCTTTGATCCATTGGAACGATCGTGTCCACCAAGAAAGTCAAATTCGAACATCACGTCGTTGGGAAGCGATCTAGATAGAAGATAATTTTCTGAACTCACGGAGGCTGACATTCGTAATATATTTCGAAGCAATCTTTTACAATCCATGTTTAGAAATCTCCGAATTTATCAAAATTGTAAATCTTTACCATCAAAAAAATAAAATACAAACTTCACGTTGGAAACAAATAGAAGATAATTTTCTGAACTCACGGAGGCCGACATTCGTAATATATTTCGAAGCAATCTTTTACAATCTATGTTTAGAAATCGTCGAATTTATCAAAATTGTAAATCTTTACCATCAAAAAAATAAAATACGAGCTTCACGTTGGAAACAAATAGAAGATAATTCTCTAAACTCACGGAGGCTGAAAATCACAATACACGCATCCCTGTTTCAAAGCAATCCATCTATACTATATTTTAAAAAATCTTCGAGATTCTTCCAAACTATATAGAATCTTTGATCCATTGGAACGATCGTGTCCATCAAGAAAGTCAAATTCGAACATCACGTCGCTGGGAAGCGACCTAAATGTTAGATGATTTTCCAAATGCACGGAGGCTAACGTTCGTAATATATCGCCAGCCTCAAAGCAAGCCACCGTTTATAATCCATAATCCGGAATAATTCTACAATCTAAGCCCTTCTTGGTACGCGATCGATAGCCCCGCGGTTGCACGGCTGTATTTCAGGAATACACGCTGTCACGTTTAAACCATGATCCATGGAGGATTCTCAGTCCCCTGGCTCCTTTCATTTCGGTAAAAAATTCACGATACGTATGAAAGAACATCGATGATTCACGACATGATGAATTCGGGCAGATATTCCGGTCGGGGCTCCTCCCCTTTTGTTTCCGATGTCAATAAAAAAATTTCTCGAAGGGGATCTTCCCTCAATCTTTTCATCTTCGCCCCTGTTACCTGATGGAATATCTTTTTCCTCTACGGGATTTATCGTCGTATTATTATTACTGTTATCGGTAGTTCCTTTGATTTCGACGTTCGCGTGCGTAAATTTCTCTCTTTTCTGGCTATCTTTCGATCGTTTGCATCGGATATTTGAAAGTTTGTTAGATGGCTTTGATGATGAAAATTTCACGTATTTGTCAGAAAGAAGGCACGTGTGTTTCTGTATCACCGTTTGCAAACAGACAGATTGTTTAAATAAATGGACGAAGAATTGTTCTTACATACGGTTTTTTTCACGAAGAGAGAAAGAATAAAGGAGTATTTGTGAAACTCGATGAATTAAATATCACGTATCGAAACTTTGGAAATACACAGAGACTCTCCGGGGGTGTGGGATTGGAAAAAGAGTTATTTTTGGAAGAAAAATCAATTTTCTACTATCTGTCTGTTTCCATTATCTGGTCACTTTAATGGCGGCGTATTTTCAAATAAAAAGAAGAAAAAAAATGACACGAGACGTGATAAACTTCAGTTTTTACTGGTACGGACAAATCCAAGTGATTGTTCTCCGGACGCTGGTTAATAGTCGTATTTTAAAATAAAACAATAAAAAAGAAAGGAGCACGTAATGCAATAAAACTCCAGCCCTCACGCTGTTACCTAACTCAGTACAAATTATTTTTTTCTTTTATCACCCAAACACGTGACATGCCATCCTCGTTCTAATATTAAATTCACAGAAATAGCTAAAAAATTGTTCTCCAATTGCGATTCCAAACGTTTGTCATTTTGCCTAATTGTTAAGATACCTTCACAATTAAACTGATCCAAATTATGTCATTTTTTTTTTCATTGTGTGCTATCGTTACAATACTGAATCTATAATCATACTATCGCTATAATACTAAATTCATAAAAGTATTTTAAAACCTGTTCTCCAATTATGATTCCAAGCTTCTGTCCGTTTGCCTAATCGTTAAGATACCTTCACAATTAAACTGATCCAAATTATATCATTTTTTTTTTTCTCATTATGTGCTATCGTTACAATACTGAATCCATGATCATACTATTATAATACTATTCTAATACTAAATCCATAAAAATGTTTTAAAACCTGTTCTCCAATTATGATTCCAAGCTTCTGTCCTTTTGCCTAATCGTTAAGATACTTTCACAATTAAACTGATCCAAATTATATCATTTTTTTTTCTCATTATGTGCTATCGTTACAATACTGAATCCATGATCATACTATTATAATACTATTATAATACTAAATCCATAAAAATGTTTTAAAACCTGTTCTCCAATTATGATTCCAAGCTTCTGTCCTTTTGCCTAATCGTTAAGATACCTTCACAATTAAACTGATCCAAATTATATT
Source organism: Frieseomelitta varia (assembly GCF_011392965.1). NCBI lineage: Eukaryota > Metazoa > Arthropoda > Insecta > Hymenoptera > Apidae > Frieseomelitta > Frieseomelitta varia. The sequence continues at coordinate 67,914 of NW_025110176.1, read as the reverse complement.
TTTTTTTTTTTTCTCATTATGTGCTATCGTTACAATACTGAATCCATGATCATACTATTATAATACTATTATAATACTAAATCTATAAAAATGTTTTAAAACCTGTTCTCCAATTGCGATTCCAAACTTTTGTCCTTTTGCCTAAGATATTACATTATAATTATATTATATTATATTATAATTGCGTTAAGATATTTTCACAATTAAACTGATCCAAATTATATCACTTTTTTTCTCATTACGCGCCATCGTTACAATACTAAATTATTTTAAGATTTCTTCCTCAACTCTGGTTCAAATGTTTCGTCTTTTTGCAATCGTTAAAATACATTGGGTGGACCTTCTGGGTGCATGAAATTACCAAAAATTTAAAGGTTCAATATTGAACAAGACTCAGTTTAAAAATGCATTCATTTTTTACGTACGATGAATGCATTTTTAAATTGTTCAATATAATATTTATAAATCAATCAATTTTGTTTTATGCATGGTATAGTGGAAGATTCGAATGATTGAAAAACTCGTGGGAAGATAGAGTTTTATGCGAAATGTCGGGTCGATCTAAAATTCGCGTTTAACACTATAATTACCAAAATGATCAAAATGACCATTTGAATATTTTTGTTAAATGTTTTATATGAGACAGGGTATATTTTTGGAGACTTGAGTCGATCCTTCGTAAAATACATAAATAAAAGTTTGTGTATCCTGTTGTACTATAAAGATTTTCTGTTTCATTTATTTTAACCTCTCTGATGGAAATTTCATGCTTTGATCGTCGGTTAATTCTAGTGTTAAAATTGTGCTGATCGGCGTGCACGTACGGGGAATTGATTAATCAATTAAACTCCCGGCGCAGCCAATATATACTTTCCTTAAAAATACAGCATCGCCGCTGTTTTCGAACGTCGTGCGGACTGAAAGGAACACACTGTGCCCAATTCCATTTTTTCTCTTCGCGAGAAATTTAATTCCACTTTGTGGCGTTTCTATTATCGGGCAATTTTTTCATAAAATTCAGATTCGCCACGCGCGCTTGCAAAACTTTGGAATATACAGCTCGATTTAATTATAACACGCACGCTCGAAAGTAAATCGAAAGTAATCACACGAAGGTGCAAAAGAAGTAAAAAAAACCGTTTTCCAAAGTGAAGCTGCACTGTTGAATCTCGTGAGCAATCGAACTTCAAAAAAAAAAGTTTGTGCCCCGTGTGTCATTCCTTCAACTTTAAATCCAAATAGCAAATTAACGAGTAATCAATGTAACAATTAATTGCTACGAAAATATTTGCTGTTACTTGTGTGTGTAGAAGTCAATTTTATTAAATATAAAATGATATATAATAATATATTTAATATAATAATAATAAAATAATATATTTAATATAATAATAATATAGTAATATATTTAATTATTTAATATAATAATATATTTAATATAATAATAATAACATAATAATAATATATTTAATGACGTAAATATAAAAGAATGTGCAAAGATTTTACTGACAGTTGTTATTATAAAATTACAAATTAATTATATACAAAATATATACAAATTAATTATTATAAAATTACAAATTAATTACATACAAATTATATAGAAATTAATTATTATCAAATTACAAAAAATTATATTATATCGTATAGTTAAAATTAGATTGTTACGTAACTATGTTATATTATAAGGTAATTGTATTAAAAATTTACTGACGATAAATAGAACGTTATAACAGAGGATGAGTCGATTTCGAGTTCGAGTATGAAATTATGCAAACGAAGGCTCAAATATTCGAGAACACGATTTCGCGAAGCGCTATAAATAGCCGCGCGAATGTTATTGCGGGGCTCGAGGCTAATGTTATGGAAATCGTACGCATTTAACGTACATTTATTATACTAAATTCATCGCTCCGCGATGTTGTTTCGCATTAGGTACACGCCACTAACGTCTTTTATTTTCATTCTCGTTACACGCGGCCGTACGCTACGCCACAATTTTTGCAACTGGGTGAGCATTCATGCATACGGAATTTGTTTTCGCGTGTTGTCCTTAGAGTTAGATATTGAGAAACATCGTACGCGACGAGAGAAAACAAATAATAAATCAGTAATTGCACAAATGACGTGAGAAATATCGAGTCAGATCAGATTGGAAGATATCGATGACTCTGGTGAACGAATTGATTCGTTCATTTGTGCAATTGCCATTTAATTGTTATACAATTATTTATGTGTTAATAATTCATTTTCAGTGGATACTTTTTTATAAAATTATATTATTTTATAGTGTATATACTATATTAATACTATACTATATTAGTATAGTATATACTAATATAGTATATATTATACTATATTAGTATATACTATATTAATACTATACTATACTAATTAATACTATATTTAATTAAGAATAACGATCAAATATTAACATCGTAAATAGAAATTGTAAATAAATAACGTAGTGAAGAGTGTAACTATTAGTATATTAATATACTAATCTTTTAAATATACTATACCGTATTAATTAATACTATACTATATTATACCAATTAATAGTAATTAATACTATATTTAATTAAGAATAATGATCAAATATTAAACGTCGTAAATAGAAAAGTAAATAAATAACGTAGTGAAGAGTATAACTATTAGTATATTAATATACTAATATTTTAAATATACTGTACTATATTATACCAATTAATAGTGATTAATGCTATTTAATTAAGAATAATGATCAAATATTAAACGTCGTAAATAGAAAAGTAAATAATAATAATAATAAAAAAACAAATAATGTATAGTGAAAAGTATAATTATCAGTACATTAATATACTAATATTTTAAGTATACTATACTATATTAATTAATGCTACACTATGCTATACTATATTAATATTTTACTGTTATAACAATCGATTTGGTTCCATTTTATTAAATGAAATATTACACGAAATTTTCACTTTGACAGTGAATTCGTTTTTTTTTCGAAACATGATTTTACATCACGTAGGGAGTGGGTCCATGTCCGTGTCACGTTTTTCTCGGTCGATTCTCGGTTACTCGGCGAAAGAAATTCGTACCACGGTTACGTTCGGTGTTTCATTTATTTTGTTCTTTTTCTTTTTTTTTTTTTAAATTCACCGTGGAAAATTCATTGGTTTCCTTTTCTCTTTTTGTTGGAAGTGCGACGCGTTGATAAAGTAAAAGGGAAAGAACAAAGGTTGCGCGAAGTTGGTCACGTGAGACCGAAGAGAACTTAATTTAAAATTTGAACAGCTGGCCCTGACACCGGCCACAACTTGTTCGTGTTTCTACGAGTTGCCCTCCATAAAACACTCCTCCGAATGTGTGTCTCGTATTCGTGTCAAAAATTAAATAATATTTTAATTTGTTCGGCAAGGAGTTTGCAAAGTGGTTTGGGATCATCGTCAGTCATAATGTTATGAGATGCACGTGCAATTTGAAAACACTGAATATTAAAATAAATATCAGAATGTTGCGACACGTGATAGGAATATCAAGAATAAAAGTACCAAGTTAAATGTTAAAATAAAATAAAAATGTAAGTATAAACAGAAAGGAGTTACTCAGGAGTTTTGAGCAAGAGTGTAATTCCAGGATGTCGTGTGGAGAACGAGGTCAAGAATTTTTGGAAAATGAAAGCTCACACTAATCACAGTGTTCAGTCACCAGAGTTTATGCGCAATGAATATTTCTTTTTAAAAAATACACGATCATTGAGAAGTGAAAAGTTAATATTCCAGGGTATATTATTCCTCGTTTAAATGTATTAAAATCTATTGAAACGAAAATGAGGAGGATAATAAATTTTCAACATGAAACTTTTAAAACACGATTTACTTTACAGATGAATATTAATTAGAAGTAGACTCAGGTTAACTGGAAGTTAACTTTTGCAAAATTATTTTTATAATGCATCGGTTAAATACATTAACATGTAAATTACTGTACATACTAATTGAAACTTAGGTTAAATATATTAACATACAAATTACTGTACATATTAATTGAAACTTTGAAAATTCCTGTATAATTGTGCATGAACGGAGTAAAGTGGGTAATGCAGTCTTCGTCGAATTTCTCACGATTGAAATCGGGAGGCCAGCTTTCTGTTTTAACCACGTTGGGCTGGCTGACTGTGGATCATAACGACTGACCGAACCGTATACAATAATTACTTATCTTATTAATATAATAATATTTTAAACAACTTATCTTAAAAATATAATAATATTAAATATATTAATATTATAAATAAACTTATTAAGAAATTATTAAGAAGCAATAAACTTATCTTAAAACTATAATAATATTAAATATATTAATATTATAAATAAACTTATTAAGAAATTATTAAGAAGTAATAAACTTATCTTCAAAATATAATAATATTAAATATATTAATATTATAAATAAACTTATCAAAATATATTAATATTATAAATATACTTATGAAAATATATCAATATTATAAATATACTTGCAAAAATATATCAATATTATAAATATACTTGCAAAAATATATCAATATTATAAATATACTTGTAAAAATATATCAGTATTATAAATATACTTATGAAAATATATCAATATTATGCTTATGAAAATATATACAAATATACTTATGAAAATATATCAATATTATGAATATAATTATGAAAATATATTAATATTATAAATATACTCATGAAAATATATTAATATTATAAATATACTTATGAAAATTATCAATATTATACTTATGAAAATATATACGAATATACAAATGTACTTATGAAAATATATAAATATTATAAATATACTTATGAAAATATATCAATATTATAAATATAATTATGAAAATATATTAATATTATAAATATACTTATGAAAATATATTAATATTATAAATATACTTATGAAAATTATCAATATTATACTTATGAAAATATATACAAATATACAAATGTACTTATGAAAATATATCAATATTATAAATATACTTATGAAAATATATCAATATTATGAATATACTTGTGAAAATATTAATTAATATTATAAATATACTTAAAACTGAGAAAGTATTACAATTTTGGAACAAAAAATTCTCGTCGTGCCGTGGCACGTCATTCCAACGCAACTTGATGAGTCGTATGAGTGTTACGCAAAGCGTAACAGCGAAAGGCAGTCTCAAATCCTCACACGATTTAAACTTCCCGAGCGATTTGAACTTCCTCTGGTAATTAACTTTTGCAAAAGCCGATTTATCATTTAATCGTCAGAGGATTGAAACACAATCTTGATAATTGTTCTCGATGTTTCCTCGAAGTTCTCTCCCTCGTTAATCGCACCGAAACTCCCCCGTTGATGGGTTAAGGACTATTATTCTCGTTTTAATTTGCCAGCCGACTTTGAGAACGCCCTTCAATTTATTAATTACGAACTTTCTTAGTTACAGACTTTTAGGAATCATTGTTTCTGCAAAGTAGGAGGGGGGGAGGAGGGGGAGAGAGAAAGGATTTCCTCTTGAGAAAATGAAGATTACGAACTAAGAGAGTTTCATAGCACACTATCGTACAAAAGTATGTTTTATATTTATTGCGCTCGATTTTAACTTAACTGAAATCGAATGTCAATAAAATATGTTTGGCATTTAATTTAATTTCATTGAACGCGTGCGTTGAAATATAATAATATATCAAAAGTTTTTTCATCTATTGTATAAAGTACGTTTTATATTTGTTGTATCTAATTGTATTGCATGTATTTATTGCAAATTTATATCGTATATTACATACAACAATTTACATTACATTAATATAATTAATATATTAGTAATTAGTATATTAGTTGTATTAATATAATGTAAATTGTTATATGTAATAATATGTAATATACAATATAAATTTAATGTATAATTAAATACTGTATTACAATTAAATTATAACATACGATATACTATATATTACAATTAAATTATAATATACGATATATAATGTACGTAATATACGATATAAATTTAATGTATAATTAAATACTGTATTACAATTAAATTATAATATACGATATACTATATTACAATTAAATTATAATATATACGATATACTATATTACAACTAAATTATAATATACGATATACTATATTACAACTAAATTATAATATACGATATACTATATTACATTTAAATTATAATATACGATATTATATACAATAGATTGTAATATACAACGACATTATAATAATTAATTCAACGAGCACGGGCTGACAAAAAATCGTGGAATTAAGTTCATCGTAACACGAAATTATCCTTGTTCGTTCATTATCGACTGGAAGAACGTCGTGGATCTGTGTGTGTCTCGTGTTAATAATTAAGAAACTCCTGGTTTGCACGCCACGCTTCTTCGCGAACGACCTTTTCCTCCATAGTCTCATCGATCAACGCAGTTGAGGCATTTTCTTCTCGAATACGACGACCGAGCGACCGACATTCGCGTCGCGAAAAAAATCAGCCAGCCTCAACCGCTGCTAAACTTGTTGCGTTTATATTTAGTTGCTCGAGAAGAGAATATTTAATATCGTTGAAATATCGTTGAAATTTTCAACTATTGCCTGTTGTAACTGGGTATAGAAAAACGTGCAATGTCTCACGATCTGGGTTTGTTCTTTTCAAAGACGTTTTTACAATTTCATAGGGGGAGAGAAAAGTATAGAAGATTGTAAAGGTTCGAGCAAAGGACGAAATAACTTTTGAAATAATTTTTTTCGAGACTGAATCTGTTACGGTCACATCTAACACAAATATTTGATCATTATTTTTGCTCCATATTCTCGAGTTTTCATAATTCTCGAGAAATCCGATTCTCGTCGGAATCCAGAAATTTTCAGAAACCCTAAGCTTTCAGGAATTTTCAGATTTTTTGGGAATTTGACTGTCTCGAGAATCTTGAAATTTTCGGGAACCTGATGCTTTCAGAAATTTTCAGATTTTTGGGGAATTTGACTGTCTCGAGAATCTCGAAGTTTTTGGGAACCCAACACTTTCAGGAATTTTGAAATTTTTATTATTTTCTCGGGAATTTCAAAATATTTTGGAACTTCAGTTTTTTCGGAAATCTCGAAATTTTTGGAAACCTGATACTTCCAGAAATTTTCAGATTTTTGGGGAATTTGGCTGTCTCGAGAATCTCGAAGTCTTCGGGAACCCAACAGTTTGACGAATTTCGAGATTTTTATTATTTTCTCGGAAATCTCGAAATATTTTGGGACTCTCAACCTTTTCGGAAATCTCGAAATTTTCGACAACTCGACTATCCCGGAAATCTCGAAATTTTCGGGATCCCGACTATCCCGGTAGTCTTGAAATTTTCAGCAACTCGATTGTTACGGAAATCTTGAAATTTTCGGCAACTCGACTGTTCCGGAAATCTCGAAATTTTCGGCAACCTGACTATCCCGGAAATCTCGAAATTTTCGACAACTCGAGTATCCCGGAAATCTTGAAATTTTCGGCAATTCGACTGTTCCGAAAATTCGAAATTTTCAGGAACCCGACTATCCCGGAAATCTCGAAATTTTCGACAACTCGAGTATCCCGGAAATCTTGAAATTTTTGGAAACCCGACTATTCCGGAAATCTTGAAATTTTCGGCAATTCAACAGTTCCGGAAATTCGAAATTTTCAGGAACCCGACTATCCCGGAAATCTCGAAATTTTCGACAACTCGAGTATCCCGGAAATCTTGAAATTTTTGGAAACCCGACTATTCCGGAAATCTTGAAATTTTCGGCAATTCAACAGTTCCGGAAATTCGAAATTTTCAGGAACCCGACTATCCCGGAAATCTCGAAATTTTCGACAACTCGAGTATCCCGGAAATCTTGAAATTTTTGGAAACCCGACTATTCCGGAAATCTTGAAATTTTCGGCAATTCAACAGTTCCGGAAATTCGAAATTTTCAGGAACCCGACTATCCCGGAAATCTCGAAATTTTCGACAACTCGAGTATCCCGGAAATCTTGAAATTTTCGGCAACCCGACTATTCCGGAAATCTCGAAATTTTTGGCAATTCGACTGTTCCGGAAATTCGAAATTTTCAGGAACCCAACTATCCCGGAAATCTCGAAATTTTCGGCAACTCGACTGTTCCAGAAATCTCGAAATTTTCGGGAACCCGACACTGCTCGAGGATTTCGACCCGATCATCGAGGCACTCGACATTTTCGAGTACCTTCGCAGAGATCTACCGAGAATACTGATGACGTTAATTTGGATTATTTGCAGAGAACGCAAGCCGTTGGTGCAGCGTGGACGGTAATTGGAGCAGCTACAGCAATTACAGCCTCTGTCGAAACGTTCGCGAGCCAACGATCGACGGAGGTGCCGAAGTGATCACGAATACGATCTACTTTGTTGGGTACAGCATCTCGTTGTTCACGCTGATCGTCGCTGTCTCTATTTTTCTCTACTGCAAGTAAGCGAGCTTCGATTTTGACATTATTATTATTTCGAAAAAATTTCGACAAAATTTAACAGTACGATTCGATCGAGAAGAATTGCAAACAAAATGGAACAGTTCATTCCGATATTACGAGAATTTCTATTACCTTAAATTTCATACAGTTGTATATCATATTTAGGATCCAGGTGAAAGAAATGTCAATTTAAAAAAAAAAAAAAAGAAAACAATCACGGAACTCGGTGATGTAAATCGGCTGTGAAAAGAATTGCGAGCGAAAAGCTTGCACCGGTGCGACGCTGATAGAAAAAAATGTCCTTCTCAATCGAGCTGGCGCAAAAATGTCCTTCACAATCGCAATAACAAATACAATCTCACAAACTGTCTTCGTCTGTCAGTTCATTACAAATTTTCCTCAAATCTTTATTCAAACGCTAATTGATAACGAGCAACAGATCAGTAATAATAGAAAAAAGAGGTAAAAGAAAAATGACAAAACAATTAGACAAAGAGCATAATCTTAATCTTTACTACCCAATTCATTATCAATTTTCTTCAAATTTCCACTCGAGCACCAATTGATAACGAACGACAAATCACAGTAATAATTATAAAAAGAAAACTAGGAAGGTAAAAGAAAAATGGCCAAACTGATAAAACGATCCCACAATTGACAAAGAGCATAAACTTAATCTTCGTTATCCAATTCATTATCAATTTTCTTCAAATTTCCACTCGAGCACCAATTGATAACAAACGATAAATTACAGTAATAATTATAAAAACAAAAATAGAGAGGTAAAAGAAAAATGGCCAAACCGATAGATCCAACAATTGACAGAGAGCATAAACTTAATTTTTATTATCCAATTCATTGTCAATTTTCCTGAAATTTCCACTCGAGCACCAATTGATAACGAACGACGAATCACAGTAATAATTATATAAAAAAGAAGAAAGATAAAAGAAAAATGGCCAAACTGATAGACCCAACAATTGACAGAGAGCATAATCTTAATCTTTACTACCCAATTCATTATCAATTTTCTTCAAATTTCCACTCGAGCACCAATTAATAACGGACGACAAATCACAGTAATAAAAAGAAAACTAGGAAGGTAAAAGAAAAATGGCCAAACTGATAAAACAATCCCACAATTGACAAAGAGCATAAACTTAATCTTCGTTATCCAATTCATTATCAATTTTCTTAAAATTTCCACTCGAGCACCAATTAATAACGGACGACAAATCACAGTATAATAATTATATAAAAAAGAAGAAAGGTAAAAGAAAAATGGCCAAACTGATAGACCCAGCAATTGACAGACAGAATAAACTTAATTTTTATTATCCAATTCATTGTCAATTGTGAAAAATGGCCAAACCGATAAAACGATCTAACAACTAACAAAGAGCATAATCTTAATCTTTACTACCCCCAATTCATTATCAATTTTCTTCAAATTTCCACTCGAG
>NW_025110176.1:53253-57806 GCF_011392965.1 Frieseomelitta varia | reverse complement strand
GCACCAATTGATAACGAACACAGTAATAATTATAAAAAGAAAAATAGAAAGGTAATAGAAAAATGGCCAAACCGATAAAACGATCTAACAACTAACAAAGAGCATAATCTTAATCTTTACTACCCCCAATTCATTGTCAATTTTCTTCAAATTTCCACTCGAGCACCAATTAATAACGGATGACAAATCACAGTATAATAATTACATAAAAAAGAAGAAAGGTAAAATAGAACCAACAATTGACAAAGAGCGTGTATCGTGCTGCTATCTTTCTATCGATCGCATTTCCATATCAATACGAGCGATTGACAATGTCGGAAACAGGGGCGCGTCCGTATCGTGAAATCGGCGGGAAATATTCGTTTGTGAATATTTCGTGCCATTCGCGCGCACTGCAGACAAATCGATCGAGCTAATGCCATCGCGTACGAGCGTAGGTATAACGATGGTATCTTTTGTCCTTCGCAAGGGTTAACGAGCAAGGGTGAACAACGTTCCACGCGGAGAATCGCGATTCTCATCGCTTATTCGCCGTATCGCGGTGGTGCTCCTCTCGTTTCCGTCGCCCACCGGAAATGAAAGTCCGCCTCGAGACGAACGTCGCAAAATTCGAATTCGTTCGGCAAAACTTGTCGAACGAAGGCGTAACAATGATAACATGGGATAAAAGTTTAGACGTAAACTGAAGGATAAGGCTTGTCGTTCGACTTTGAACGCAAAAATTAGGGTAGAATAGAAATAGGGGAGGTGTGAATTTCCAGATGGCTGATAAAGGGGGAGAAACGTGCGTGACTGATTGTATCGTTTGATATGTAGAATGAGAAATTTGTTTTTTTAGCTGTGGTTCAGGTTCGGGAGTAAAAGAAATTTTTTTGGAGAAACGTGAATTCTGAGATGAAGATCGATCGCAACTTTTAACAACAGCTAAAACAAATTTGTATTTAATAATTAGATTAAGTTAGGTGTAGGTTTGGTTTAGGAATAGATTTGTGTTTTAATTATGTCTGGGAATAGAAGAAATCTTCTATTTTTTAAAAACGAATTTCTTTGCATTTGCAATTGTGAATTTTCTTTTTATCGGTTTAAATAAAGAGGAGAATATATGGAGAGTGTTCGAAACGAAGAACTGATTGTAATATTTAATAATGAGAATATACTGATAATTGAGAAAAAGAGATAATTGAGAATAAACTTCAGTTAGGTTTAAAAATAAAAGAAATTTCCTATTTTTAGTTTATATTTAATAAGTTTATATTTGATAAGCAGAACAGACTCGTACTTCAACTAGGTTTTAAAAATAAAAATAATATAAATTTCTTTATGAAATTAAACATATGGAATATTTGAGGAATAAATTTGTACTTTGATTAGTTTTAAAAATAGAGGTGGAACTTTTCTATTTCTAAACGAAATGTGAAATTCCTTATCAGATTAGTGAAACAAAAACGATTAGAGGAAATACAGTAGAATATTCAGAGCAAAGCACTGATGACAGTGTATTTTTATAGAAATTCATTTTTCCGTAAAAATAATTTAAAAAATGGTATTTAGACAGAGATTTGCGTCACCTATATTTTTTGCTATTTTTTACACGTGCATTCTACATATATTCTTGTATCCTCTCCAATATATGCACGAAATTTGTACCGTCCGCAATTTAGCTCCAAAATTTTAACAGAGAAAATATAAAATATCTGCTATTTGCCGACTACGTATTCAAATTGCGAATTTGCGCGAACAACCCGAGAAGAGCAGAAATTTCACATTTTCCAGACGATCCGTGTTCCTCGAGAATGCGCGCGAAATTCAAATATCCGGCGAAAGCGTGCAAATATATTCACGAAGCGCAAAGGGGGCGTACACACGTGCATACGTATGCAAAACAGTCAGGTCAGTTTTTTTTTTTTTAAATTACCTGTCGCGTGAATCGTTCCCTGCTGAATCCAATTTTTTCCCTCTCCCAGATTCTCTCTCTCTCTCTCTCTCTCTCTCCCCCCCCCCGTTCGCCTCGAGAAACAGCGCGCGCAAATGTGCATGAAAGCAAATGGCCCCACTTGAATGCAAGGCTTGACTTTGGGTAGCGCGGAGACACTTTAGGCTAATGAGACGGTCGAAAGGTAGAGTGATCTTCGGTCTGATTGCAGACGCTTCAATTTCCGCGGCAGAATCCCACGTTTCTACGGGGATTATCGAGGATTTCGAGCGAGGGTCTCGCTGTTTCGTGCTTTCGGAATAAAAAGACGATCGAAGGTCACGAAGGCTGGCTTGAGAAATGAAATTTGTCTCAAAGGCAAGATCTGTATACGTCAATCTTATTTATAAATCTTTATAAATATATTTTTTTTATAGTTAATTTTATTTTATAGAGCAATTACTTTTTGTGAAAATATATTATTTTAAACATACGAAGTATTGACCTTTGACAAAGCTAGTGTTAAAAAATTTTAAGAATCCTCGGGGACGAATTTTTAATTTCAGTTGTAAGACAAAAAAGATCTGATGCTTTTTCGAGTCAGTATTTAAAAAAAAAAAAAAAACGATTACGAAATTATCAAAATTGACGAAAAATTATTATCTGATGCTTTTCCCAGTCAGTGTTTTGAAAAAAAAAACAGACGATTACGAAATAATCAAAATTGACGAAAAATTATCTGATGCTTTTTCGAGTCAGTATTTAAAAATAAAGAAAACGATTACGAAATAATCAAAATTGACAAAAAATTATTATCTGATACTTTTTCGAGTCAGTATTTTAAAAAAAAGAAAACGATTACGAAATTATTATCTGATACTTTTTCGAGTCAGTATTTTAAAAAAAAGAAAACGATTACGAAATTATTATCTGATGCTTTATCGAGTCAGAATTTAAAAAAAAAATAAAAACGATTACGAAATAATCAAAATTGAACGAAAAATTAATATCTGATACTTTTTCGAGTCAGCATTTAAACAAAAAAAAACGATTACAAAATTATTATCTGATGCTCTTTCGAATCAACATTTAAAAAAGAACAAACAATTACGAAACAATCGAAATTGAAAATGATGAAAAATTATTATCGAGTGCTCGAAGCCGAGCTCGAAGTTCTCGTTTCATTTCGAGTCAGCAGAATTGCAACAAGTAAAAGGCCTCTTATCCTAAGCTTCCCGATGAAAATTCATCGAGCAAAGGGCGGGAAATTTGAGAAACACAACGGCAAGCCAGGAAGCGTGAAACTCGATATGCTGCACAAATATATTTTATTATTAAATGTATGTGAAATTGAAGCACACTTCAGTGGCGAATCCGTGGTTTCTGGCGGATGTATTAGATTCGTGAATACGAAGTACCAAATTAAGCATAAATATTTTACAACGTTGTATATCTACTTCCATCGAAGCATTATGTATTTCGTTACGATAACTTTCACAGGGTTCTCGCGCCCCCTCCAGCTGTTATTCAGAGAAGATTTAAATAGAAATTCTCAGAATTTCCTAGTCACTGTTGTTAAACAATTTCAGTTGAGATCGAAATAAATTACTTTGTAATTCGTAATTAAAAATCCAAGATTATTATAGAATTGATTTACTGTAACTATTAATGTATCATTTATATTAATTTACTGTAGAGTTAATTTTCTAGAAATACAAATTTTAGTTGCTGTTTCGAACTTCAATTTTAGCTATCTGAAGGAATAATTTCGGTAGAAAACAACAGAAATCGATAGGATTCAGAAATAAATTCAACGAACATTACTTCTCAGTTCATCCAAAATACAAGATTAATATATCGTTGTAGAATTTACAATAAACGCGTAAAAATTGGATTGTTAAATTTTTCTATTGATAAGAAACAATTTCAACAAGAATCAATAAAAGTCAGAAAACAAATTCTATAGAAATTACTTCTCGATTTGTACAAAACACGAGAGATCAAATATATCGTCGTAGAATCGACTTAGAAAGTTACATTACAGAAACAAATATTCTCGGAGAGTGAAGCACGCCAAAGAAATTCTCCGTCAGAAATTCTTTCAGTCTCGCTCGTTCGTCTCATTTAACAATATTTCCTAACGACCTAGAAGATACCGAAGATATTAAATGCGTTTTCACTAATCAAAACGAATATTTTACTCGTTGAGAGCGTTCTTAATGAACGACGAGCGAAAAAAACCTCGAACAACCCAAAGGAAATTAGCTTTTTTTTAGTTAGTTTTTAGCTAGCTTTTTTTTGTTCGGCCAATGAAGACACAAAAGAAACGCGACCGCCATCGTCTCCTCTCGTTAATGCTCTTGAATAATGCCCCGTTCTCCCATTATTCAAGAGCTCGTTACTCAATTTTTTCCACCGTAAGGAAGAAACTATGAGTTCAAAAAATATATATATATATATAATATATATAATATAATAAGTGTATAATAAGAATATACAATATATATAATATAATAAATATATAATAAAAATACACAGTATATGTAATATAATAAATAATTAATAAAAATATACAGTACATGTAATATAATAAATATATAATAAAAATATACAGTACATGTAATATAATAAATATATAATA
>NW_025110176.1:43970-52900 GCF_011392965.1 Frieseomelitta varia | reverse complement strand
ATTCATTGTCGACTGAATTTTAAAACTGTTCCCCTTGAATATGCAAGTCTTGATTAAATTTTTATTGGTGAGGACAATTGATGACAATTTATTGATGATATTACTCATTCAATGCTTTGATGATGTAAATTTTGAATGAACACAGTTGAAGAATTTAGAAGAAAATAAATACTATATAATAAATAGGACTTATAATATATATAAGATTCATTGTCGACTGAATTTTAAAACTGTTCCCCTTGAATATGCAAGTCTTGATTAAATTTTTATTAGTGAGGACAATTGATGACAATTTATTGATGATATTACTCATTCAATGCTTTGATGATGTAAATTTTGAATGAACACAGTTGAAGAAGTTAGAAGAAAATAAATACTATATAATAAATAGGACTTATAATATATATAAGATTCATTGTCGACTGAATTTTAAAACTGTTCCACTTGCATATGCAAGTCTTGATTAAATTTTTATTGGTGAGGACAATTGATGACAATTTATTAATGATATTACTCATTCAATGCTTTGATGATGTAAATTTTGAATGAACACAGTTGAAGAAGTTAGAAGAAAATAAATAATAATAAAAGCAAATTGACTAATTAATCAAAACTTTCGCAGTGGAATAATTTTAAGATTCAGCTGATAACAATTTTACAATGGTTATCAAACTTGTATAATGAAAATCTTGAATGAATACAGTACAGAGAACAATCAGTAACGAAAGAAAATTTAATCAACGTCATTGATTGATTGACTATTCAAGACTTTCGCATTGAAGTTTCTCACAGTGGAACAATTTCAAAATTCAATTAACAATTAATTTCATAATAAATTGCCTTTCCCTCAAAAGAGACGATATCTCTAATAATGATTGCCTATCCCTCAAAAGAAACGATATCTCAGCCATAATCTAACTAAAGTTTGTGTCTCAGATGACGTCTGACTAATTCGACGCTATTCTACTGAAATTGTCCGACAATTCGCGCTGGATTTATCTCCTGTTCGCCAGAAGATAAAACCGCGAGTCGAACTGTCTTAAAACTCGACAGTCTTGATAAATGACACTATTATATAATTATTTATATAATTTTGGTTCGATTGACATCAGAATATTTGATTAAATGAACGACGTAGAGAGAGAGAGAGAGAGAGAGAGAAGATGAATCTATAACAGTGGTTCCTAATCTTTTCTTGACCGTATTCAAAAGTGAATTTTTGACGTGGAGGATGTCCGAAAGGCCATTAACTTGGTCTAAATAAGCTCAAACAAGTCAAAAAGAGCATGACACTCATGAAAGAAAAAAACTAGAAATTTTCAATTGAAGAAATGCAAAAAAATTCACTGTTAATAACTCATTCTCATTGTCCTGTCCTAGAAAATCAAATTGCCCCCCTATGGAAGCATGAGTCCCACGTTGAGAACCATGGATCTATTATCTTAATCAATAAGACGAAAATAAAAGAGCAGAACATTTTGTACGATAAGTCGCGTGTCCTTCGGGTCAACTGCACATTGAAAACGGTCCAGTTTAAATGAAAAGAAAGTAAGTCGAGCAGAATATGAATGCCATTCGCGTTGAAAGAAATTTCTGGTTTCAAACGTGTTCTTTCCACGACATTTTTTTCTTCTTTTCTGAACCAATTGCACAGCTTGTGCCCCAATATGAAAAAAAGGAAAGAAAGAAACATTTTCATTGTTAAATGTTCGACCGTTTTCAAAGTAACTCTGGCTGGCAGAAGCCATAAACGCGAAACAAAATTACCTTTGCGCTCGACGCGAGTAATGATTTTATTATTGGGTTTATTATTGCAAACGAAACGGACGGATTGTTATAAAGAAAAACGTTTATAATGGAATATTAATCAAATTTTCAGTCGAAGTATATTGCAAGAGAGTACAGAAATAATTATTTTTCGCAATTTGTTAGTTCGTCGTTCAAATATTTGGTATTTTTCATCTAAATTCTAAAATTTTTCTGTTCTCTCTCAATTGTAGCTTTTCAGAAACTTTTACTTTGTTCGATCGAAGTTCCACGTTTTATCTTCGTTCACAATTAATGTATAATAATGTATAATTAATGTACAAATGTATAATAAATATATAATAACAAGAAATTCATTCTTGAAATTTAGCATTTGTAATATTCCCAATAATTCAGTGTACTGCTTAAAACCCCAGTAATTTGGCAAGCCTCGAGCTTTAAATCAACATCTGATATGTATCATTTAACAGCTTTTTGATCACAATAATTCTGTATGACTTTATACAGCCATTTCACTTACAACAATCTAGTAAAACTGTTTTGTAATATTACTAATATTACGTATTACATTATATTACTAATAGTACATATATATATATATACACATTACATTACATATTACATACATTGTAACATATAATATTATTTTGTATATTATCTAATATTAATCTGATTTAATAAGAATATTATTTTAAAATATATAATAAGGTGAAAATTAAAGACACAAATTTTGGACACAAGAGGGAGTAAGACAGGGGTGCCCACTGAATTCCACCTTGTTCATAATCCTAATTGCGGACATAGAAGAAGAGATGAAAAAAATGGCAATCGGGTGGTGGTGGTGGGCAGGAAGAAGTTTTAGACACTAGCGGATGACATCGCCTTACTAGCGTACGAGGAAAAAGAAATGAAGCAGATAATGTGAAGATTAGAAAAGTATCTGGACAGGAAGAAGCTGCAGTTGAACGAGGAAAAGTCAAAGATAATGGTGTTTAGGAAAGGAGGGAGAACATTGGCTAGAGCGAGATGCGGTTCTATCGAAAATGCCAACAAGTTTTGAGCAAAGGAAACAAAGAGAGAATGTCCGCTATGTGAAGAGGAAGAAGAAACGTTTGAGCACTGTAGACAATGCAGAGAATTAAGAGAAACCGGTCTCAACATGGAAAGAATCCTAGCGGAAGAGGTTGATGCGGAAGCGGTGGTCTGGCTCAGAGAAATAGAAAAAGAAAAAGAGAGAAGAAGAAACAGAAAACCAAATATAGAGACATAACTAGAGTAAAGAAAATACAGAACTAAAGAGAAATATATTAAGTGTTAAGGCATTGTGCATATGTCATTTTCTATTAGTCCAATTAGTCTATTTTATATTATAAGATTAGGTTAAAGTCTGGCATGCAATACTAGTATGCAAGGGAAAAGAAATAAGAGAACACTTGACAACTAAGGGAATTAAAAAGGGAAAACAAAATGTAAAGAATAGAAAGAATGTAAGTACCGAGGTCTATTTCTAGGCCAAAAGGCTGAAATAAAGATTCATTCATTCATTCATTCATTCATAGGATATATAATACTATTTTGTAGGATGTCAGAACGTGAAATTTTTCGCAGAAAGTTTGTCGACACATTATTATTACATGCTTCAAGCATCTGGGACAAATCTGACTAGTCGTTTCTGTCAACAAATGTGTCTTCATTTTTTAAACAATCGCTTTGTTTATGCCAAGTCAGTTACAATTCAGTTTGCTCGACAAACACGGAATCACAGACCGCTTAACCTCAAACTATGTGTCCACAAAGGGTTACAATGATTTGTGTTTAGGTTCGTTAGTACCTACCGAGCTAGTTACAACACGTGTCTGATCATAGACCGACCCTTTCTCCTTGCATTCGCTCATCCCTTCCGATATACACGTAGCGAAGAGCACAATTATCAAAAGGACATACCGAATCGCCGATTTTGATGAAATTTAGCATAAATATAGTTTTAAAAAAATATTTGACCCGTATTTTTTTTTTTTTTTTTTATCGGCAATGGTCAACGTTTAAGGGGTGAAAACTGAAATTGGAGGTGCGAAACATATTTTGTCAAATTTCTCGGAAATTATTGAAGATGCCGTATTTTTGCGTAAATTGATGAAATTAGTGTTTTTCATCGGCCAATTTGACGATATATATCGTTTCTCAAAAACACTGTATTTTTCATAACTTTTCTCAAGTAAATGATGTAAATAAGTAAAAAAAAAAAAAAAAGAAAAGATCACGCAACAATCCATTTTGGTCAAAACTTTTCATAGTCGTGGATTTGATATTTTTGGAAAGTGAGGATAGTTTCTTTTTCTCGGAAGTTGTAAAAATTTTTTTGTGACTAAATTCAGAAGATTGAAATCTCCTCTTTGCAACGAGCCCTCAATGTTCGCTTTGAAAAAAGATTTTCGTTTGCTATTTTCATTCAATTTGAAACATTAAGATTGTAGATGACGAATTTCTTGAATTCTTGTCGTTCGACTCTGACATTCGACGTTTAATAAAATGGTGAAAAAAAAATCGTACGACAGGTTTTAAGGGGTCGTTACAAAGAGAAGACTTCAGTCTCTAAGATCCTAATGGATCTAGTCGTGAAAAAGAAATTCTTCAATGTCTTTTTCACCTGTTTATTGAACATTGAATATCAAGGCTAAACGTCGAAATGTTAACTTTCAATAAAATTATGGAAAAAAATCGTACAATGATTTTAAAGGGGAGACTTCGATCTTCGAAATGACGTTGTAGGTCTAGTTATGAAGAAAAATTGTTTAACGTTCTTATACACGTTTGAACTTTCACAATTTTCGAGAGAAAGTATCCTTACTTTTCCCACCCGCTTCACGATGTAAACTGATCTTCAAGAAAAATGCACTCGACGATTATCAAAAGTGGAAGTTTCTCGCTTTAAAATGAGACACCCAAGTGTTACATGACCTTTTCTTTACGAAGTGATATCACTTTAAATTATCGAACAATTTTTCATCGTCGTTTCGTTATATTCTACGTAGTTGCATAAATATTTCTCACAACATTGCGCAATTATCTTGTACGAGAAAGAAAATCGTGGGAAATTAATCTCACGTTAATTTTTCGTTAAAACAAATTATACTTATTACAATTATACTTATTAGGATGTTCGTATATTTGGAAAATATAATAATCGCAGTCGTAACAATTATAATACTTTATCCTAGTTGTAATATCATTTATCGTAGCTGTAATAATTTTTCTAAATTGTTTTTCACTTGTCTGGTAACGTGAATCGTTGAACTTTGTTTCAGAGAGCTTCGATGCGTCAGAAACAACATACACACGAATTTGATGTTGACCTACATCCTGGCAGACCTGATGTGGATTCTAAACAACGTGATGCAGGTATTTTCACGGCAAATACAATATCCTCTGCAACCCCTCAAACGTTTAAAAACGTAACTCGTATTTAAAGCAATTCGACAAGTTCGAGGCAGAGACACACAAAATTGCAGAGGAGGTGACATTATCTAACATTCGTGGCAATGAAACTAAAATTCAATTAGGTACTCGATATTTAACAGAACGAATTTTACGTATTAATAAATGGCTTGACGAAATTACCCTCTGACGGAAAATTAGATTAATAATCGATCTACGTCGGAGAGAAGAGAACTCGCGTGGGGCAGGAAGTAGACTCTTAAAACTTCGTGAAAGTCTTTAGAATGTGTTTCAACCCGATGTTGAAATTCTTTCTTACGTAAAACAGCGGATTATTCGCTCGAGAGCTCAACTTTCATCGTTTTAATCTCCCCTGTCCTCGGGAACAAATGAAAAGAGAAGTGAAAGCGCTTATTACTTTCGGACGGTGCCCGACCTACAAAATCGAGAGAACTGAAACGCCACCACTTGTTGCTGAAACGTGAAATTAGAATGTTACCCCCCTCGGAGAGGAATGCCGCGTTTCCAAATTTCGCGAAACGAGAAATGTAACGGTTTCTGCGTGTGACACTCTGTTGCTTTTGAAATTTTTTTCTTTCTCCTTTTTATTAATATTTAAATATCCTTAATTTTCTTAATTTAAAAGGATTTGAATACTCTTAATTTTCTTAATTTAAAAGAATTTAAATATTCTTAATATTCTTCCGCTCAGAGCACAATCTTTGGATTATTTTAAACTGCTGGTTGTGAATTTGACAACACGCACGTGCTTCGTATTAAAAATACTTTTTTCACCCGGAGCACGGTTCTCGATTATTTTAAACTACCAGCTGCGAATTCTCAACACACTGTACAAGTCAAAAATATGTTGAAAGTATTCTTTGACTCGAAGCACGGTTCTCGACTATTTTGAAATTCACCTGCGAATTTTTAACACACCGTACGAGTTCAGAAGTCTCTCCTTTAGCGAATGAATTACGAGACATTATGAGTTTACGTACAATGAACGTTGCGAATGAAATATGAAACGTTGCTTATACCTTCATTAAATTAATTACACGTTACAAAGGAGAGTTACACGAAGGAGAGTAACATCCACGATGCATGAAAACAAATGAAACACGTGGAACGAATAATTTCCATTATATCTCGAGCAATATTCACCATGTGCATTTATCGTTTGCTGTTTCGCGATAAAGTCTGACATAATTGCAATTCGTATTGCTGTGATTGAAAACTTTTTTCCAGACACTTCAAGAAAAGAAGAATTGGAATTTCGTTGTTTATTAATTTAATTTAATTTAATGTGATTTTAAATTTAAATCGTATTTATTTAATTTAATTTAACGAATCTGTGAACAACTAACAATTATTAGTTTCTTAGTGTTAAAGAAAAATACGAAATAGCGAAGCAGCAAGCGGATAAAATAAAATTTTCAGAATACGAATGTAGTGTAAAGGGAAACAGAGAATATTATGTATGTATAAAATTAATACATAAACAAAAGCTTCTGTACTCTACTGTATTATAAACTGTTTTCTGTTTTATATATATATATATATAAAATTATTATAATATAATATAGTATCATAATTATTATATTATATTATAATATTATATTATAATTATAATACTATATTATATTATAATAATTTTATATACACATATATAAAATTATTATAATATAATATAATAATTATAATATTATATATAATAGTTTTATATATGTATAATATAATATAATAATTATATTATATATAATAGTTTTATATATGTATAATATAATATAATAATTATAATATTATATATAATAGTTTTATATATATAAAACAGAAAACAGTTTATGATACAATAGAGTATACAAGCTATTGTATTATAAACTGTTTTCTGTTTTATATATACATATATAAAATTATTATAATATAATATAGTATTATAATTATAATATTATATTATAATAATTTTATATATGTATATATATAAAACAGAAAACAGTTTATAATGCAATAGAGTACACCAGCTTTTTCTTTACGTATTAATTTTACACGAACAGTCGCTCAAGTCTCCAAAAATATTGTTCTACATCTATAAAACGTCCAACAAAAATATTCAACTGATCCTTTTGACCATTTTGGTAGGTCTAGTGTTAAACGTTAGATCAGAATAGAACTTGTCCGCGAGAAACGCGAGAAAATCGCTGGATTACTCGAGGAGCGATTTTCTTCGACAAGACGAGTAACCGGAAACGCGGTTGTCGAATGACCGCCGCTAACGGGCCGATGGAAAAGGAAATTAATTAATCACGATTCAGTTGGCACGTTTCATTTTTTTTCAATAATTAAAAGGCCAATACGAACGGCTGAAACGGCTGCTACGATGGGTGAAATTGGCCCTCGCGCAAAATTCAATTCACTGGGCCGCTTTTAATTACCAGTTCTTCCATTATTCTCCTCCTTTTCGCGTGACCATTAATCCAGGTACAAAAAAAAAAAGAAGGAAATATAAATATATTATTCGAGAGTGATCGTTCTCTCCCTTTTTAATTCCACTCTCACATTTTACAATATATTTCCTTAAATTTCCCATTTGAAGAAATCTCCCGTCTGGAATTATCATCGATTTTTCTTTTCTTCGTTAGTGCAATGAAAACTGGTCGATTATTATTTTTACGTATCCATTCTATACGTGGAAAAATGTCGCACGCTTTCGTTTTCGAGATGTTATCATAATATCGATTGGATCGTTGTAAATTCTTTTCTCTCGTGCATTCTTCTCGTCATAAATAGGTTCGTCGTAAGTCCTGTACACTTTGCCATTCAATTGACCCGTGAAATAATTTCTAATCCCTTGCGAATTCCTTTGAACTCGTGACGTGTGGCGTTTTCTCTTGTTTGTCCAGGTGTAATCGAACGAAATAAAATTTTATAGAAACTTCTTTTTGAGTTGTGTTCCGCCACAATGACATCAATTGTAGACTTGAGTTTGAGGAAGATTGACGGAAGGATCAGTCAAAGAAGTACTGATGTGACGATCGTAACGTGTGAAAACCGTGAAAGGTGATATTATTAGTAGAAAAAGAAAATGATATTTTTACACGCAGACTAAACGTCTGCCTGTTTCATCATGGAAACAACGTTCGAGATGTTCTTGACGCTTATTGCCATTATTGATTTTTCCACCAAGAAATTCTAATAACCCTCTCGACCTCGTTCAACTCTTCTTCTTTCACGTTCTTCGTGTTATTTAACTCGTATAAACGCACAGCTAGTAAACAAAAATAATGCAAAACCTGTTAAAATAAAAGATAAAAGAAACAAGCACGTTCAATATTCAGAATTTCACGTAACGTTAATATTTTATTACACGACATATATATATATGTTATACCTGTCATTTGCGGAAGATAAACATGAATATTCAATTTGTAATTGCAATTAAATTAAACACGCGCGGAGAGAATGATTTCGAGAAAGGTTTCACCTTTTACGTTTTGAAAAAGAGGAAAATAAAGTATTAACAATTTTCACGGTATCATTCGTTTGTTGATCATTTATTTACTGAAAAACGATTTTTAAATAACACACCGTCGGCTCGTCTAAACGTGTAATTTTAATTGGCTTTCCGCTTCAAAAATAGAGGGAACATAATATTAAAAATTTCATTTCACCCGAACGCAACCGTGTCCATTAACAGCGATAGAATTTTCTTTCTTCTTTTTTTTTTTTTT